>NC_135751.1:33910000-34027500 GCF_041903045.1 Epinephelus lanceolatus
ATTTTATGAAGTATTAAATTTTCTTGGCATTCAAGCTTTGACAAAAAGTATCCATGAATGTATAATTTATTTTCCTCCTTGTGACTATCACAAACAACGATGTGTAGGTAGTCACACTCGGACTGCCACTCAGGGCCGTGCGCGTACCTGTGCGACATCACGCGACGGCGCACATCCAGGCTCCAAACAGAGGTGCAAAAGATAATAAAAAATCCTTCTCATCTTATCTGAGTTCTGTTGTATGTTTGTGCTCCATAGATTTAATTGCAAACTACAACTGTTGTTAAAGATGCGTTGCTGCTAACGACAGCTTGACGTGGCGATGAGGTCTTAAGGTTTTTTTGGAAGGTCTTAAAAAAGTCTTAAAAAGGTATTGAAATTAACCTCAGGATTCCTGCATATACCCTGACTGTCATCGATCAAGATTGATGGATAGTTACACCCCTAGTAACCAGTCAGATAGTGCAGTGGGCGGGACATTGAGACGGGCTGCTTCATCATCAATTTTATTGGCTATCAAATTTTATACGGTGAAAAAAAAAAGAAAAGTAGTCAATGCTGATATTTTCACCAAGAATAAATCAATGTAAAGGACGCACTGAACGCACTTGTCTTAATCTCCACTCCCTCACTCTTCTTTCCTTCCCTCGCTCAGGAGATTCCTTTAGACCAGGTGGACCTGGACAAGGACAGTGAAATGCTAATCCCTGTCGCTCACTTCCACAAGGAAGTCTTTGGCACCTTCGGGATCCCCTTCTTGCTCAAGATCAGACAGGTGTGTATGTTTGTACATACGTGTAAAAGACTCATTAGTCTGTGTAACATAATGTATCACTCAGTTGCTTAACTTCATGCTCTGTATGTCCCTGACCCTCTCACACACAGGGCGAGTCATTTCGGGAGGTGATGAGGAGGATCCAGACCATGCTGGACATCCAGGAGAAAGAATTTGAGAAGGTAAAACACCACACTGGTGAATCATTGACACATGAAGTGTGGCAGAACTCCACACAACCAGTCAGTCTGAATATTTTTACAGTATTAAGTGTCCTGTGGGTAAACACTGGTCAGCTGTCGACTAACTCATGTTTGTTCGTTCTCAGTTCAAGTTTGCGATTGTGATGATGGGGCGGCATCAGTACATCACTGAAGACGAATATGAGGTCAACCTGAAGGACTTTGAACCACAGCCAGGTATTTACTGCTTCTGCTGCTAACACAACCGCTGCTGCTGTTACTGTTACTGCACTAAAGGTAGTGATGTCACAAGTGCCACAGGCTGTAGCCAGACTCAGGGAGATCGATCATTTAAATGAGGCCACTGCGTTGGCAAAATCAAAGTCTGCAGAGCACGAGGTTTACTTCTGGTCCACTTAGTCTGCAACTTGGTGCATTATCTTTCAGCAGTGTTGTGTTGGCCGATGAAAATCATGCATGAGCACATTCCTGGTAGATTCCTTTTAAGCAGAACTTCTTAATTGAACTTTTTACCATGTGATCACTGAGACAAAGGAGAGATGGATTGGAACCGTTATAACTCTTCAGTGTTTTAATCCTGTCTCACACCCACAACCAACACGACCACTTGGCCAGACACTATTTATACCGTGTTACCAGAGCCTGCTGAGATGCTGCTTCTCATACAGCGCTAAAGTCTGTGTCTTTTGTCTGTAACTACACAAGTTTTATGCTTAGGCTAAAATTCTTAAAAGGAAATGATGTAGCTTTTGTGTGGATGTTTAAACAGTAGTCAGTTGAAGCAATACATTGCTTAGTGTGTGCCATATCGACAAAGAAAGTGTTCTCCTGCTCACTGAGCCAGCCGTGCCCACATGTACCAGAATGCATTTTATGCGAGCCCCTGACGCCTTCACAAAACTTTTGGTGCGCTCCATTTGCACTGGGAGGTCAGAATTTAGAAATTTCAACGGGAACAAGATGTCTGATTTGTGACTCGGAAAGTTGTAAGGAACCTCACAAGCCGTGACCTCAGAATCTAAGATGGCTCCTCTGCGCATCAACGGTAGTGAAAGCTGTAGCAATGTACAGTTTATTAGCACCTTTGTGTTATTTGTGTCTCATTAACACAGTCGCACACACCGCCCTATCCAACTTGTATCTGTGGATGTGCTGCTACAGTGTCTGTATGCTCAAAATACAGCGTAATGCAGTTATCTCCTATTGCTGACAATGATTAACCTGGCTACAACTGGTATTGCTTGATTGTCTGACTTGTACTGGAACATAGTAAACTCAGTTGTGACGTTATCCCATCCCCAACCTCCAACTTCTGAGCTAAATGGAACGCAGCAATAGCCTAAAGTGATGAAAATACTCACTCATACCCCTTTACCACCACAGTAGCTGGGATCCTTGAACTGGCTTCGTTCATGACTCCTTGAACCTTGGTGCTGTGTATTGAACCAGCCCGTGTTTCCACCAGTTTTGAGTGAAGCCATTGTGATCGAGGATGTGTCATCAATGGAGGGCATTGCACAACACACAACAGAAGTGAACAATTAGAGCAAAATTGCAGATTACATTGATTACTCGCAGTCTTTTATTGTTAGTACAAGTATTTGTTTTGAGCCAGAAAAAAAAACAAGCATAGACCAAATACTGATGAGACCAAGGCACGCTCTTTGACGATTTCTCACTTGACTTCTCCATCCTTTCTTTCCAACCTGTACAATATGACACGCCCACTGATGTCGTCATGGTTTGCACTTTACGTCAAGGAAAACTTGGCATTTCTCGGAACCAACTTCCCGGGTTCTGAACCAATTTATTTTTGGTTGAAATGCTCTGAAGGGTTCGAAATTAGGTGCAGGAACTTTAAGTGGTTCCATGTTGGTGTTATGGGGTGTCTAGTCTGAGTGGGCGGAAGTTCGCTGCATAGATCAGCCTCTCATTGGGCGGAACGAGCCACCCGCTGAAGTCCCGCCCTACCACCCCCGGTTGTCATAGTCAACAAACGTCCTTTACTAACTTTTGCGGTGTTTGATCTTGCGGGGATGTAGCCATTTTTCTGCCATGGTTCGCGTCCTGTAGGCAATATTTTTGTGGGCGTGTTACACCAAAACCTGTTTCCCCCCAGCAATATTTTTGCAAGCGCACCGTTGCTGTGGCACCGCCAAGAACGATTGTGATTGGTTGAAAGAAATAGAAAAAGCCGGGGCGTTTTTTTCTCCAATCTTAAAGTGAGAGTCGGCGCAGCCAGACCTTTCTTTTCTTGAGAAAGGTCTGGTGAGCGAGACTATGGGGTGTCAGTGGTCACCTGCCCCTCGTGGCCCTGCTGGTCTTAGTTGTCTTTTCCAGTTTACCTTCAGCATCTTGAACAGGGTCTCCAGCACACCTCTGTCCAAGTGAGAAGGCGAACTTTAGTCTATAGCGATCTAAGCAAGGGCACCACCAGTCTGTGTTTGATGGCGGCAGCTCAGGTTCTGGAACGTCCCTGCCGGTCATATCCTTTTGCATGGCTCATGTAGTCGCATTTCTTTAACCATGTACTCTGGCTTGAATAAATACAGCTGAATATCCGAATCAGCCAAAACACAGAAGTTTTGTTTTTGAGAGGCATCTAGAGTTCGCCCTCTGGCCACTGGAGGCTAGAAATCAATGCTGAAACAGCTTGTCGTCCTCAATACGGGAAGCTTCCTCAGTCAGTATAGCACGCACTGAGGAATTTATTGCTTCACCACGAGTACTGATTGGACAACCACACATAAGGTGGCTCTTTTTCCCCTTTAAATATTCCACACTATCACAGCGATGGTAACTTTAATCACGAGACTTGACGTGTAATGTCCTCTCTGACCTGTCTCCTTCCAGGTAACATGTCCCACCCGCGCCCCTGGCTAGGGTTGGATCATTTCAACAAAGCTCCAAAGAGAGGTCGCTACACCTACCTGGAGAAAGCAATCAAGATCCACAACTAAAAGCAGCCCGCCCTTCCTCTTGTCCTCCTCATCCTCCTCCTCCTGCTCCGCCTTCCTCCCTACCTACTTTAACACACCATAACCACAGACTGTAACCAACCGTGTGTGTGTGTGTGTGCGTGTGTTTGTGTGTGTGAGACTGTGTGGGCGTGCGTGCGTATGTGTGTGTGTTCATCACTTTTAACACCCTGCCTGGACACCTCTACAGCTCTACACCGGCACTATGTCTTCAGCGATTCGGATCTTGCTGCAGCTGACGGATTATCCTTCAACCACAAAATAAACTGCACCAACCACCTCCTGACTGTCCATTTTGTTTATTTTCTGTCATTTTTTTTTTTTTTTTTTAAATCGTCTCCCTCCACGTTTGAGGCTGTTCGGTTGTTTTTTTTGTTTTCCTGGCTTCTCTACCTGTTGACTGCCTGTTTTTATTTTTTTGCCTGTCTGGAAGTGGGAGAAATAAAATGGGATTTTAATATAAAATGCGCAGAGAGGGGAGAGGATGTGAGACTCAGTGTATATATAATATATATATTATTATATATATATTATATATATGTAGTATATATAAATCAAATGAACTTCTAGACTTAGTTTTTGTTTCCTTCTCCCACCTCACTCAACAGCTTTTTTTCCCTTCAGATTTTTTTGGGGGTTGTTTTTAATAAAGAGTTGTTTGAAGAGGCGTCATGCTGCTGTGTGGAGAGTTTGATGGAAGGATGTTTGCGAGGACTAACTGACAGAAAAAGAGGGGAGAGGGCCCGGTGGTCTTTTTTTTTTATTTTATTTTTTGTTGCAGCTGCAAACTGGCGTCCATCCTGAGGCTCACTAGTTGCCCTGATGTGGTTCTTTATATTTTCTGCTCCCATCCTTTTAGTGCAACAAAACAAGTATTCCCGAGTTTACACGCAGTTCTTTCTCACTTAGTTTGGTTGGAGGAAAAATGAATTTTTTTTTGTCTCTTTCTGCAGATCTTGTATAATAAAATAAAAATCCACAGCATCTGTTTAAAAATAAATGGGGGAAAAACAAGAAGGAGGAAATTTGTCTGTATTTCATCTTGCACGTTGGCACTTAATGTCAGAGGTTTCTCAGGACTGGCAAATGTACATTTTGGTTGTGGTTTTGAGTTGCTCAGTGACTTTGAAGGAACACACACATGCACGGACATTACCCCCCTTGACTTTCTTCCTTTTCTTTTTTGTTTTGTTCATCAGGGGGTTTAAATGTATTTCTCAGTCATTCCTCTGAACGCAAACACACACACACGAGCTTCGTCATCTTGATTGAAACTGTCGCCTCCAGGTGGTTGGGAGCAGTGACTGCGCTGTGCTTGCTAGGGAGCTGCAGACGCTTCGAGCCGGCAGGTTTGAGGATTGTGTAGAGACAAAACCAGCATTGTAAGAAACACTTTAAGCCCTATGAATTTATTTTTCTTTTGTTTCTTTTAAAGCACAGATGGAATGCTCCCCTAATAGCGCATAGCTGGCTCTGTAAAGACAACATTTAAGAATTGTATATTTAAAAATATGAACGTGTAAAATTTAAGAGAAACACACGCCTTTGTTGTTGGGTACAGAAGGAGCCAGGTGTTCATATTTCTTGTGTGTAGGGTTTTTTTTTTTCTTTTCTTTTTTTGCGTTCCTGATGTACCATTGACGATTTTTTTCTGTTACATTTGGATTTATTTTTCTTTTCAAAACTAACTGCACTGGTTTTGTCTTGTTAAAAACGTGCAGTACAAAGATGACCTGCAGAATCACACCTTAATTTGATCTTTTCCAGTTTAAAATCCTCAGTGTAGCAGCAGTGTACGACAACTATTCCTGTATATTGCCTTTTTGCTGGAAAATGTATGTTGAATAAAATTTTCTATAAAAACAAAAACACCACTCTGCTGCTTGTCCACACCGGTGTTTCACCCGAAACACTGTTCGTCCAACGAATAGCCCAACATCTGTTATCTTAGCATGAAGACTGGAAGCGGATGGAAATGGCTAGCCTAGCTCAGTCTTGAGGCTCATTTATAATACTCCCCTTACGTACGAAAATAGATGCGTCTTCTTCAAACATAAACAACCTTCATACTTAATGTGTCCTTTATGTTGGCATAGATACAGCCAGTAGATGCCACTAGAGGGCAGAGTCAAAAGTTAAAGAAAAGGAGGCGTAGTATTGTACCTTTAAACAGAGGCAGTGTTGTAGATGGTGGCGGTCTGTACGGCTGTTGATGTTATGTAATGCACATCTTGACGTGGACTGAGAATTCGTTCGTTCCGCTTTGTCGTCTTCTTGGTCTCGGTCATATCTCGTTTGAACTATGCTACACTTCCTCCACAATCTCTGGTGGCAGGATTCCATTTTGTCTGTATCCGTAAGTTTTCAGAAAACATGCACAAATACGGATGAAATGAACGCAGACCCTGTGTCCTCATATGAGGACATTATATTTTGGGTTTCCTTGACCTTACACTTCATTCTACTTAACCTGTTGTGCTCATTTGTGGACACTTTTTGTGCCATCTAGTGGCAGTAAAGGCACATGACACTAATTCAAGTAAAAACAAAATGGCAGCCATCTCTGCTAAGTCAGTCTGCAGCCAATCCCGACACAAACGTGGACAAAACCTTATCAAATTTTATGGTTTACACTTGTTTAATTCAGATTAATAATGTTTGTAGTTTGATATGGCAACAATTTTGAACAATTTTAGCAACAGTAGGAAGTTAAGACACTTAATCAGGAAGTACTTGTTTGGAGACATTGGCACGTTATCGTCTCAATTGAGGACATTGGGACTTAATTATCTTTGATGATGTTAAGTTTTTATACTTAGCAGGTCCTACTGATCCCAAATAGCTAAGAGAAATAAAAAAGTTTACCAAACAAAAGTCTGGGTCTCAGGACATTGAGCATAAATGAGCCCTTAGGGTACCAAATTCTTCCAACCAGCATCTCTTAACGCTCCCTAATTAACAAGTTATGTCTAGTTTGTTTAATCTATACAAAAGTAAAAACTATTCAGTGTGTTACAGGGAGTGATGTGCCGCATTACTTCACTACTTAAGGCCAGAATCCACTGAGAAAAACAGTGATTTAACATCACTGAACACAGGAGCTGCTGGTTGACCACTGCCTTGATCAGTTAATTTGTTTGTGTTAGTGTGATTCTGGCATATAAAGGGGTTACTTCAGATTCACCACAGTCACACAATAACACATACTAACGAACTGATCGAAGCAGAGATACCCCAGCAGCTTCTATGTGCAGCGTGCTAAAATTACTGTTTTTGTCAATGGAGTCTGGTTCATTTCCTGTTGGGATGGCTCCAACATCTGCTTTGTAGAAACGAACCACCAACTTCACCATCATGTCTGATCTCTAGTCTGGAGGAGGGCAAGAAAAAAGGCAGAACTAAACAGAATCATAGCAGAGTAAATCATACATATAGTCTACTTTTATTGGGAAAATAATGTCATGAAATAGTAAAAAAAACAAGTCCAAGCATACTCAGTTTTATCCAGGAGACGTATACACTGATATTGTATCAGGAAAAAGGAAGATTATTTTCAACGAGCTAGATCAAAAAATACAAGTATTTCACAGTAAACTACCTGCAGATGTTAGCCTGGCACAGAGACAACCAAAGAAGGATTTTAAATATTCAAAGAATTTGGCGCATTGTATTTTAAGTGTCTTGTATAAGACAAAAGTAATGGGATGTTATTTCTCATTTCTGTGACTCCACCTCTGCCGTCATGGTTCTTCACAGCATCGTCTCTGTGAAACGTGCAGCACTCTGTCGCAGAGGGGGCATGTGTGGTGCACATCCTTGCACCTTTTTGCGCAGAAAGGAATTGGAAGCAGCACCATGGGGACGAGGCACATGAGTAGCCTGCAACACACACACACACACACACACACACACAGTTAGTGTCAGGTAGCTGTATGCAAGAAATAGGAAAGCTTTACAAAGTTTAACTCACTTTTATGAAGCCAGTTTTACTGTTTTCGGATAAACAACCACATATTAATCCACTTTACCGAGATGTTGTAACTGTTCACAGTGCCTAATCATTCAAAATGTCCAGGGGAGCATACCCCTAGATGGTTTGCTTAATACACTCACTGGCCACTTTATTAGGTACACCTGTTCAACTGCTCAACTGCTCGTTAATGCAAATAGCTAATCACATGGCAGCAACTCAACGCACTTAGTCATGTAGACATGGTGAAGACGACCTGCTGAAGTTCAAACTGAGCATCAGAATGGGCAAGAAAGGTGATTTAAGTGACTTTGAACGTGGCATGGTTGTTGGTGGCTCACCAAAACTGGACAATAGAAGATTGCAAAATCGTTGCCTGGTCTGATGAGTCTGGATTTCTGCTGCCACATTCAGATGGTAGGGTCAGAATTTGGCGTCATGGATCCATTCTGCCTTGTATCAACGGTTCAGGCTGCTGCTGGTGGTGTAATGGTGTGGGGGAGATTTTCTTAGTACCAGCTGAGCATGGTTTAAACACCACAGCCTACCTGAGTATTGTTGCTGACCGTGTCCATCCCTTTATGACCACAGTGTACCCATCTTCTGATGGCTACTTCCAGCAGGATAACGCACCATGTCACAAAGCTCAAATCATCTCACACTGGTTTCTTGAACATGACAATGAGGTCACTGTACTCCAATCTCTGAGGAATGTTTCCAGCACCTTGTTGAATCTATGACACCAAGAATTAAGGCAGCTCTGAAGGCAAGGTGTACCTAATAAAGTGGCAGGTGAGTGTAGGCTATGTGTCCCTCTAAATGTTGAAACAAACTTTATGCCCTTGCTATGACCTCAGGTTAAGATTTGAGACAAAGCCCCGGATCTCCACCGCCCCTGGTGCGCCGGAAGTACGTTGATCTGGCCGTTCCAAAACACGCGCCCTGACGCATACACTCACCCGAAGACGATGATCATTGTGCAGATTATCCAGGCAAACTGTCCTGCTTTGAATGAGATGTTGGTCATGACCTGCTGCTGGCAGTGGGTGCACGTCGTCATGGCGGGTTCGCGCCCCAGCTCACGTTGGTCGATTACAAAGGTCGCTCTGGCAGCTCCAGGTTTGGCACTTGATCCAAGTGTGCCTCCTCCGCTGGTGTACACTGATGGAGGAAGAGGGTCGGAAGAAGCAGAGGAGGAGAGGAGGAGGTGAAACAGGTAAGTTTCTGACTTTGAACTAGATAAATGTTTCCAGGAAGTGTAACATCAGCTGTGAGTTTACCTGGCAAGGCAGTGGAGGCGCTCTGCGGTGGGTGTAGGGGAGGCTGTAAGGGAGGACATTTAGGAGGGTGTAAGGGAGGATCTACTGGGTTGTCGTAAACAGGGGGACCGTCTAATGGACAAGAAGAGTAAAGACAGAGAAAAACCAGACACAGACACAAGAATGAATGAGCCATTCAGAAAATGATGATGATGTTGTTGCGTGTGAATGTGGTGTGTTCAGGTTCACCTGGTGTGAGGTAGGAGTAAAGAGGAGGGTCTATTTGTAAAGCTGTCGTCATTGTGCTGCAGAGACAGACAACACAGACAAAAACATTATTACAAATGGTTCCTTCTGTTCAGACAAAATACACCAATACCCTGTGAGACATAAAAGGTCAGAACTAAAACAATTTTCTGTCTCCTCTCCTCCTCTTGAGACAAATGTGATGCTCCTTTCTGCCACTAGATGGAGCCAAAGCACGAATACAAACATCTGCTCTAATGAAAGTGTCATCTCTTACCGACACAACGTTAGTCAGCGCTAGAAGATCCACAGTAATAATAATAATAATATAATAATAATACATTTTATGCATAGGCACCTTTCACGACACTCGAGGTCACCTTACAGGCAAAGACTGAGGAAAAAATGACAGCGGATTAAGTCAACGAGATAAGGAATAAAGTAACATAAAATAAGTTAATAAAAATAATAACATTACAACAAATAAATATTCAACAAAACAAAATTACAGTGAAAAAAATGATGTGTAAATAGTGGATCTGTGTGGCTCAAAGGACGGGAGTCAAACTGAATAGGCGATTTGAAAGAGGGAGGGAGTTTCAGAGGCGAGGAGGCAGAGCAGCTGAAGGCTCTAGACCCAATGGTGGTCAGGCCGCCTGGTGGGACAGTAAGGTGGATCGAAGAGGAAGACCTGACAGTGCAGGTTGGGGTGTGGATGTGCAAGAGTTCGGAAAGGTACAGAGGAGCAAGGTCGTGGACGGCCAAAAGGTGAGGAGTAAGATCTTAAAGTCAATTTAACCTGGGAGCCTGTAGCTGCGAGGAAGTAAGTGGATGATAAACAGAAGGGGACCCAAGACGGAACCATGGGGAACACCGGTAGTAACTGGAAATGGCTGGGATTTGAGTGTTTTGAGCTGGATGAATTGAGTACCAGATGGTACCAGTCAAGGGGTGTGCCAGTGATTCCAATGAAGGGCAGTCTGTTAAGGAGGATGTTGTGAGAAATTATGTCAAAGGCCCGAGCACAAAAGGGCCCAGTGGTTCCTGGCATGGTCCTGTCCTCCTGGAAGTCAGCCATCTTGAATTCTGTGTGTTTTTCATGTATTTTAAGAACTTTTTTGAACTCCTCCTTGTGGGTTTATAGGATTCCTTTCACATTCAAGTGGTAGAACTCTCCGACTAATGTGGCGCTAAATTACAGAGGAAAAATTAATATCCTGAATCATAATGTCATAGGTTATGTGAGAACACGTCATTTTAGACACTTTACAGGTATGGAACAAAGATCCCGTGGATAATGAGTGAGTGATTAAGAGCTAAAAGTTAATTAACCCATAACTGAGAAAATTCACACATTACATACACACATTATCCTATGACATATCAGTAAAGGAGAGCTTTTTGAATCTTATGGCAGCGAGCTGATTGTTTTGACCACCAGGTTGTAACGTTGGTTAACAAAATGCTAAATTCCATTTATTGTTTCCAGGTCAAGGTGCAGAGGAAATTCTTGTCATTCTTTAAGAAATGACAGACAGCCCCAGCCGTGTCCTCAGCCAGGAGGTCCATACTGCAGCAAGAGGTAAGTTATCTTGTGTCTTGTAAGTTGACGAACTTGGAGAGAGTCACCAATGTATTTTTGGAGTCTCACAGACAGATGTTAAATGTTTGGGACGGGGGCGCCATCTGCCCCTGTGACCCGGCTTCAGATAAGTAATAAGTGATGCAGCCTTTTAAACCAGGAAAAGAGAAGAAAAGGAAAAGACAACAAACATAATATCTAAGGTGATATTATCTCATATAATGATATTGATGTATTATTGATACATTACCCAGCCCCAGTAAATGCCTCTTGGACGCTCTCTGTCTGACACACCCAAATATGTACATAAACCACACGCACGGTCAGGTTTGACCAGCACACATGCCACGTACATGACTCAGATGAGTGTCAGGGTGTTGTCTAAATGATATATAATACATATATATATATATATAATATATAAATATTCCTACTAGGTATGAGTAAGAGGAAGTTTTAGTGAGGGAGAAAACATCTGTGACAGCTGCGGACATATTGTTCGATCAGCAGCCTCTGACTTAATCACTTTGTGGTTTTATAGTGGCAGATGGATTTTTCAGAAGCTGCACCCAGACACTGCCTCCAACAGCAGCCTCATGTCCCGTCAAAAACACCAGCATGGCAGCTATTTGGGTGTTACACCTACTGACTCTATTAGTTTCATGGTGATAAAAACACTTTTACCTCTACGCCTTTTTAAATCAAAGTCTCTTTTACAAAGGATCTTGAACCCACTAGTGCTGCAGTTTCTTGCAATACTTTTCCAAGCATTATTCTTTCTCACTCACTGAGGTAAAAGAAATGCCAAACAATCTTATTAGAAAAAAAGAATCTGAGGCTGCTGGGAACAACTGTTCCTTTGACTAACCCAGGGTTTCCCAAACATCAATTTATTTGTGGCTCACTGCCACAATATCAGCATTTGCCACCCCCATTTAGATTTTTTGGAGCTGCGTTTTTCTCCCTCTCACGGCAGAAAATACTCTGGGCACATACGCAGCAGCACAGCGCCTGGCGAGGGCAGTGAAAGTGAAACTTAACCGTTTGTTAATTCACATAGTTTTAGTGTTGCTCATCGTTTTTAAGCACAGTTTTGGATGAGACCAGTTGCATCCCATGGAAACCACACACCCCTGCTGGGTCTAAATTTGGCAAACAAAATTCATTTTGGCCAGTGGCTCTCAGTTCAGCCCTGTGTGGAAACTGTTTTGAAAATGTAAACTCTGAATGGACAGATAGTTTTAAGCATGTGAGAAAAATTGTAAACTAGGGTGAAGGTTTTGATGACAGTAATTGAAAATGCGCTTTTCCTGTGTAGCATTGATCAACTGCAGCAGTATAAAGTTACACATTACTGCATGTGGGAGATTAATTGCAAGAGAAAGGATGGGATCTGCTGTTTGTACTGTAATTTCTGAAGAGATCATGTCATTGTGATATAGAGACGTAAAAAACAACTTCAGTGAAATGTAAATTACTGTGGCCAGTTCAGCATCTGACCAAATGTCTCCCCTTCTGTTACTGAGATATGACGCTGAGTCACGGCCAGAAAAGTGTTTTTGCAGAACATTATGATGTCACAATGAAGTTGACCTCTGAACTTTTGAATATTGAAAGTCATTATCTTATCATTATAACCAATTAGACATGTGTGACATATGAATTTTGGCCAAAAACATGTTATGTGAAGTCACAGTGACCTTGACCTTTTACAACCAAATTCTAAGTCTGAGTCCAAGTGGACATTTGTGCCATATTTCAAGAAATTAACTCAAGGCATTGTTGAGATATTGTGTTCTAAAGAATGAGAATGAGATGGACGTAAGGTCACAGTGACCTTGACCTTTTACCACCAAATTCTAATCAGTATATTCCTCAGTCCAAGTGGTCGTTTGTGCCATATTTGAAGAAATTAACTCAAGGCATTGTTAAAAAATTGCGTTCTCAAGAATGAAAATGAGATGGACGTAAGGTCACAGTGACCTTGACCTTTGACCACCAAATTCTAATCAGTATATTCTTGAGTCCAAGTGGATGTTTGTGCCATAATTGAGGAAAAAACTCAAGGCAGGTTGAACAAGAATTTTAATTCTGATCTGAGATTGCACCAAAGCGACTGAAAAAACTGCACTTTTGTATTTTTTGTCCTTTGGTCCCAAACAGCAAAGGTGTAAATGTGAATCCTGTCCAGTCTCTTGCAGTCAATCTCCCACATGCAGCACTGTGTAACTTAGTTCTGTTGTGATTGATATAAACCATACAGGGAAAGTGCATTTTAAATCACTGTCATCAAAACCTCGGCTATACTTCACATCAGAATATACAAAGTACACTGTGATGTTAACATGACAAAGCATTTTGGCTATCTGACTTGCAAACAGTGACACAAGCACTTGTCTTTCTTATGGCTTGACATGTTAATTGACGTAGAAATTTTTCTTCCTGATGTTCCTGTCTGTCGGGCCACAGAGTCCCATCCACATCACAACAAATATCTTCCCTTGCAATGCAACGCGGAAATAAGGTATGAGGTATGAGGTATTTAAGAGAACTGGTTGATCATTGATTGGTTGAGGCTTCACACATTCTCCTTCAATGGTGAAAGTCAAGATTCACCTGAGAGCAACACATGTACCAAAAGTCTAATAGAAATGTATAGAAACAATGCTTGATATATTATGAGAACTGGTTCAGCGCTTTTGCATGTAATGACTTAATGCATGTGATGATGTTTTGGGGGTTAAGACTATTCATCAGAGAACCAGTATCATACATTTTCTCAACATGACACAAGCAAATGCAACCCAATCACTGTTGCACTGTGTGTTTCTGCAAACTATGGATACGTCACATTCGTGCTCGGGATGCACTGTTTGTGAAATTCTGGACCGATACCGACGTTTAAAATAACAATTTGGCCGATAACTGATACCAGTACAGATGTTTTTGTTATTTATTCTCCCTTTTGTGTCAGGGAAACAAAAAACATAATTATTAAGAAAAATAACTGAACTGTTTTAAAGTCATTTCATCCTTCATTACAATACCATTCAATGAGCACACCACATTTATGAAATAACCTTTAAAATTACCTTCTTTGTGATGCACCATCTGCATTTGGAAATGATTGAACAAATTCTACCAGATCTGGCAACCCTTTATAGACCACCACTTCAAGAAAAACTCCATCCTCCAACTAGCCTCTAACACAATTTTTTATTTTAATTTTCTTTTTCTTGTTTTCAAGCTTCAATCTAACTTGTGTGCCATACTTGTCTTTTTCTACACATGTATGACAACTCACCCTTTAGAACATTTTTGATTTGTTTAATATTTTTTATATTTTTCTATCAGAAATTCTGTATTCACTTTTATACGACTGTCATTGGCTGTTTAACTTTGAAACCCCAATAAAAAAAGTTGGAAAAAATGATCTTTCACATGAAAAACATGATAAAAACGGTTTACTACTTAGGATATATGTATATTTTAAATATTTATTTTATATAAGTGTGAAAACATAACCACATAACAAAATTCCCCACATTTGAACAAGGGGTTTTGAGAATTTCACTTCTGATCTGAGAGATGAACCAAAGCGACTGAAAGCCACAGTAATTTTGCACAAGCTCGCTCATAAAACAGAAACAAAGTCAAGAAGTGAAAGAGCAACTCAGCCATTTATCCCAGACCAGTATTTCCACCCCGACAATTAGCTTTTCCTGTAACTCTTCCTTAAAACAGACGCACACATTGCTGCCGAGAATCAGGCCGGAAGATATGAATAAAATGTTGACGCTGCCGAGAAACACAGAACCACATTTTAGAAATACTTTTAAATTTACTCCTTTCGAGTGATGTATTTCCTTAATTTTTCGTGTATATCCAGTCATCACTTTGTAAATCACTTTCAACATGATGTCAGTTTTGTTTTGTTCCTCAGATAAACTCACTCGACAGATTTCAGAAACATTTGTGCGAAGCAGCAGTGACACACAGAGAAGCATGCAGCACGGTCGCATTCCTGCAATAGCACATGGCATTTTTGGAAAGTGAGGACATTTTCGGACAGACCTTCAGAGGACAGTTTCAGGTTTAAGAATTGGTCAGGTAAGAAGTAGGGTCAGGTTAAAGGTCAGGTTAGAAGTAGGTTTAGGTTGGGGTTAGGGGCTCAGGAATGCAGTATGTCATCATGAGTGTCCTTACAAGTATAGAAGTACAGCTGTGTGTGTGTGCGTGTGTGTATTTACAGATGAGTACTTTTGAAGTCCCTTTATTTAAACTGCACTTATACTCAGTAATCTAAATCTGAATCTAAACTTTGCTACATTTGTCATTTATAAGTCATTACAATCGTTAATCAAGGTCAACGTGGCCTCAACTTGGGAAGTTTTCTATTTACAAGTGAAGCAGTGTTTTTAAACACAACATGATGAAAAATATATTATTTTTAATATTTTTGATGTCCATAAGTCCATAACCAAGCATCAATATGTGACGAGGTCAGAGTCACGTTTTTCTTCTTTTTTTCTGTTTTTTCTCAAAACACCACTTTTCTCCTTAAATATGACAATTTTTCCCTGAACTAAGGGACTTACTTAAGGGTAATGCACAGAATCCCTTAGAGGGTTTCTTTAATTAAGTAAAAATATTAACTCATTTACTGCTCTGAAAGATTTTACAGTGGTAAAATACTAAAAACCATTTGTTTGCTTGCACTCAAGCCTGTGATACCAAAAACCCTTTGTGCAATTGTTCAACTAACTTTAAGGGATTCCTTAAGTATTAGACCAAGATAAGAAGAAAAACTTAAATACTTGAATACATGAATATTTCAAGGAAACCTGAAGAAAAAGACGTGTTTTGTGCGACTGATTTTATTTTAAGAAAGCCTTAAGATGGACTTTAAGGAAAATCTTAACTGAAGGTGTTCTGCGCGACAAGCCCCAGATATTTTAGGTACTTTGAAGTACAGTGAATTTTGGGTACAGAGCTTTTATTTTAAAGGGCCATTTCCTACTTACTACTTAACAGAGACAGCAAACAAGCTCGACGACATGGCAAGTATGATGCTGAATGTATCTAACTGTGTGGATCTTGGACTAAGGACAAATCTGGAGCCTGTGGCTGGACCAGTGGGGAACCACTGAACTAATAAATGGCGCTTGTGTAACGGTTGCATCGTAGCAATATCACATTGAGGATGTGTCATTACACTGAATATCAACACGGCTGTGATTATTTTTGGCACTCGGCCACATGATACTACTTCCTCGACATCATAACAACTGTTTTGTCAGAATCTATCACTCCCTCGCACACCTTTAAAATATCCAAATAGAAAGTAACTTGTACTTTGAGTTATTTATTATTAATCAGGGGCTGATTGCACAAAACACCTTAAGTTTTCTCCATGAGTATGACACTTAAGACTTAATTTCTCCTTAGCTTAGTTGCACAGAATCCCTTAAAAGGTTTCCTCAGTTGAGGAAAAGCATGAACTCATTTACTACATTGAAAGAGATTTTGCAGCAGATAAAGTTTCCATTGAGGTTGTTTGTTTGCTTGGACTCACGCTTGTGACGCCTGTTATCGTCTCACTAAGTTGGCCTATAGTTGGTTTCTCTGCCTGATTTTAAAGCTCTCATAAGTGCAAGGATGAATGAGTCAGTTGGGGCCTGCCATTGCGCAGAGGTGTTCTCATATTTCTACATGTTACTGTAAATCTTTTATGTTTTTATCGTGTTGTTGTTTGGCTGTAACTTTTTGTGTGCTGCTGTCTTGGCCAGGTCTCCCTTGTAAACCAGATTGTTGATCTCAAAGGGACTTACCTGGTTAAATATGTGTTAAATAAATAAAATGAAATAGTTAGATAGTGAAAAAATGGCAGAAGAAAAGAAGACAAGAAAACCATACTGGTCAGAGGAGGAAAAGATTACACTTCTGGAGGAATACAGTCATAGAAAGCACAAACTACAGTCAATTTGATCCCCAAAAAACAGATATCGATTGTAGGAAGATTTACAACAAAAAATGAATTCAGTCAAATCTTAAGTGTAAAATCAAAAGCATATCATCGGGTTCTCATAGGTACAGAACACTCTCCTCAGGGTGTGTTAGTTTTTGTTGCAGTTAAGATAGAGTCAGAAGTACCTTAAGTTTTGTTTTACCTTGCTTTGGTTGCTAAGATATTTTGTGCAACAGTCTATGGATTCCTTAAGACCAAGACGAGGAGAAAACCATAATTACTTAAATCAACATTGTAAGAAAACTTGAAGGTGTTTTGTGCAACTGCTTTTATTTTGAGGAAACCTTAACCAGGACTTTAAGGAAAGTCTTAACTTTGGCACTTTTTAACTTTCACTTAGAGAGAGTCATGAGATCAATCCAACAGCTGTTGAGAACAAATTTAAGAGTCTAACCGAAAGTCGGGTATCAGATTTTTAGTCTGACCGCAAATCAGCCACAGTACAGTGCAGCGTATTTACCTCACATTACTATAAAGTAATTTGAACTATCATGATAACACGTATCACTTTAGTCAGGGGTGTCAAACTCATTTTGAGTTCATGGGCCTCATACAGCTCAGTCTGATCTCAAGTGGGCTGGACCAGTAAAACCACTGCATAATAACCTGTAAACCAGTGGTTCCCAACTGGTCCAGCCACGAGGTTCAGATTTCTCCTTAGTCATTAGTTCAGGGTCCACACGGTTTAGCACATTCTGACAAGACACATATACATATGCACTTGGAGCTTCACTTTAAACCAAAACCAAATACCAGAGCCACTGAGCAAGAGCTGCATGCACCCTGGGCTACACCTGTGGCTGCACGTACTGTTCAGTACCTCGAATACCAAACCCACAAATGATCAAAAAGATAGCAAACACAAACATGAAGCAAAAGGCGGCAAACTACAAGAAAATTGTCCGAGAAACAACATCAAAATCAAAATTACTTCCTTCTTGAAAATATTCCTGCAGGCTGAGCTGAAACCAAGAATACCAGTTGTGTGTGATCCTGTTCCAACAGTGAAAGGACAACAGATTCATTAGCAGTGATTTAATATCACATTAAAAGCTAAAGACGAATCATCTGTCCTTCATATTTTTCATCTTCTCTCTCAACTTTCAAATAACCATAAATCCTTCACGCCAAACTACACAAAGTGCAGCCTTACCTTGGTGGGGTGCTGCTGTCAGTGTGCAGAGATGTGTGTAAACTGCTGCTGATGGAGCGCAGACAGATTTCTGTGACATCCACCTGTCTCACCTGTACCTCTGCAAGCCTCTCTCTGGACACGCCCACAGCCCTTCCTCCTGTGGGGGCTGTTCCTGCACTCTGGCACCACTGTGCGCCTGTTATGTATCAATATATGGTGGGAATGTCTTTATTTATGCGAAGGAAAACCTAAAATCAAGTCCAAGTCAAAACATATAATAGAAGATAATGCAGTCAGACTTTCAGGCATTCTGTTTTGCAGTGGTGGTGCAGTGGTTAACAGTGTTGCCTCGCAGCAAGAGGGTTTGCTTGCGGGCCGGCTGGGGCTCTTCTATGTGGAGTCTGCATGTTCTCCCCCAAAAATCTGCCTGCCCTTATTGCTGTTGTGTGCATAATGTTATTCAGACTGTTATTTAGATACTCCTTAAAAAATAACTTAAGGTTTCCTCAGAAAAAAATGAGCACAAAGTCACCTTTGAGAGCAGTGTGTAGGATCTAGTGACATCTAGTGGTAAGATAGCAGATTGCAACCAACTACAAATATTTTTCCTTGAGTCTCTTGAGTGACTGGAGGAAAATGCATGACTCTCCCGGAGGGATGGGCGGTGCTGCTAGATGAAGGGCCAGAATCACTGATATTGCTTCTGATACAGAAAAACTTTTAGTAAGGAGTCTTAGCTTAGGAGCGATTTAGGAAAGTTCGTAGAGCAACTCTGAGCAGGAAAGGGACAGAAACTTTGACCTCAGTGAGGAGGTGTGGTCGACCCTGTTGCTGGGTAGGATGCATTCTTTTAACAGATGTGATTGGTTGTCACAGACATGCACTTTTGTGAGCCTGCAGGGTGTGAGGACACCCAGTGGAAATGAGATGAACTACATCACAATATGAGACTGAAAGTGTCGTCATTGTTTGTGTGATCACTGCTGACGGAAGGTTGAGACAGACTCAAGCTATTACTGCTGCACTGAGACATTTTTCCAGTTTACCAGATATCTTAGTATTGCGATCATTATATATCTGGTGTTATGGTACTATTTCATAGAATGGGAAATGTGTGTGTATCCCTAATGAGATCGACCACAAGGATAATTCCTGCTAATCAGTAGGATTCTATTGACTTACTGTCATCCAGAGTTTGGAGACTATTTCTCCGACCTCAAGGTTTCTGACATTTTCTCCTCTGCTTAAGAATCTCTTGAGCTTCCTGAAAGACAGTTTTTCACCTCAGGAGCTCTTGGACCTCGTCTTAACTTTAAGGGGAAATTCTAAGAAAACGTCACTGGGAGCAACTCTTTGCATTAGGAAGCTTTGTGAATACAGTCCCTGATTTGACTTGAATATCAATTTCACTATTTCCTGTCTGAGCCTCTCTGAACAGACTCTCCGTGTCAGAGGTCTGGATGCTGAGACATTTCCCTCCTCCCTTCTTTTCTGTGTCACCACCAAAATCTCTTCCTCGTGTTTTTTCCCTCTTTCATTTAAGCCAGTGCTGCAATTATGAGTCAGATTATTAGTCAGGCTCGGAGATACTTTACGCATTGAACATCCACAGACAGCTACGCAAATGCGGACTTGTGGTTTTATTCATAGTACAGTTTAGGGTCCACTTCAGCCGACTTTGGGGCTCCAAATAACCTGTTCATGTACCGTCAGAATTGATAATACGACTCAAATTTTTGTATCAGGCTATGATAAATGGTGAAAGTTGGGCTTTTTTTAAAAGATGACATGCCTCCCAAATCTGATGATTTAGGGGTTATGATGGTATTTAAAACAAATACAATATATTATCTTACTATATAATGACAAAAACTCTGTGTGTGTGTGTGTGTGTGTGTGTGTGTGTGTCTGTTCCACGTTTTTCTCCTCACTGACTTGGTCAATCCATGTGAAATTTGGCACAGTGGTAGAGGGTCATGGGAGGATGCGAATGTAGCTATATTACATCAATTGGCCAAACGGGGGCGCTATAGCAACCGATTGAAATTGCAGACTTTGAATGGGCATATCTCATGCCCCGTATGTCGTAGAGACATGAAACTTTGCACAGAGATGCCTCTCCTCATGAGGAACACATTTGCCTCAAGAACCCATAACTTCCGCTTATATAGATTTTCCGCCTTTTTGAAATTTTTGA
This sequence comes from Epinephelus lanceolatus, assembly GCF_041903045.1. Classification (NCBI taxonomy): domain Eukaryota; kingdom Metazoa; phylum Chordata; class Actinopteri; order Perciformes; family Serranidae; genus Epinephelus; species Epinephelus lanceolatus. The sequence goes on from NC_135751.1 coordinate 33,930,374, forward strand.
AAAACACTTAAAATCGATTTCTTCCTAGGAAGTTTGAGCGATCTGCATGAAACTGGGTGAACATAATCTAGGGACCAATATCTAAAGTTCCCTCTTGGCAAAAGTTGGAAAACTTACTAAAACTGAGCTTCTATAAGGCAATGAATATTGCGGAGGGCGTGGCTCATCACATAAAGGTGTATAACATCTCAAGGGTTTCACCCATCACCACGCAACTTTGTAGGCATATGACCACACATAATCTGAGGGGACCCCTCCATTATTGACCCCATCAAACAAAATGGGGGCGCTAGAGAGCTAATTTCTTATCTAGGCCTAACTGCCATATGGATTTTTACTAAACTTGGTAGATATGTAGAACAGGACGCCTCAAGGTGACTGGAGAAATTTAACTCTAATTGGCAACTGGGTGGCGCTATAACAACAGAAAAATGCTTAAACATGGCTAAAATGCGACCGATCGCTGTGGCTCCCCCTGTGGACCAATGTTTGGGTTTTGTTCTAATTTTTGGTATGACTAAGTCATGGTATGGTATGCTGTACATAATCATGGAAACTGTCAGTCAGTCATTCTGTCTGTCCCATGTTTTTCTACTCACTGACGTGGTCAATCTATGTGAAACTGCACATAGGCATTGAGGATTGTTATAGGTAGATGGTGACAAAGCTACCAATGGGTATGGACTAGTATATTGTATTGTAATAAAATACATCCATTTAACGTTGTGTTCGTCCTTTAAGCCTTAATAAAAACACACAAATCCCTCCGTAGTGCTTTAAAAATGATTTGACATGCAGTCCCCTAGTCCCTGAGTTTTTTTTTATTTTATTGAGAACAAAGTTGTTCCATAAAGTCTGTTTCCCTATAGACAAACTAACTAGCTGTTTGACATTGGCAGAGAAGAGTTGGCAAATTTTTTTCATGGGCGCAACCCACATACTCAGCTCTGCTGCTCATCCCACAAATGCATGTCCCTTACAAATGTGGCACCATTTCAAAGGTAAATAAACAGGCTTTCCAACAGTATAAGATTTATTGCTGAGAAGCATTGTTACAACAAAGAAATAATCTCCTTAATAATTTCCTTACTTTTTGTGCTTAGTTTAGTTACAATAAGCTGTCAATGTATTTGTTGGCTAGTCTGACTCATTGGATATACACTGTGGCTATAAGTCTGCCATTGGGCAGCTCATTTCTGCCGACATTCTCCCTTCTTTCCGCTATCTGTGTATTGTTTCCACATTCCCTTCACTACAGAAAACAACAACCTCTGAGCTAACAACTCACACTTTGGATTGTGCAATGAGGCATGCCTGTTTTCTTGTTTCGGGGAATAGCTGTACAGATCTGTCTACAACAAATAAAACAACTTGTGGACACACCTCTGAAAAGCTCTGACTCCATCTCACAGGACTCTCAAGCCTGCTGTTGATTCCTTTTCTGATTCGTCCAGTTGGAGTTGATTTGCCACATGTTTTAACTCTGACAGCGGCATGCATCAGTGACAGTGACCTCACATATTTACCGATCGGTTCTGCGTCACAAGAGTTTCTGTCTGTGGTTTTAACGTGTCCAGTGAATTCGTCCAGAGCTGAGGTATAGTCATGCTTCACCTTTAAGGCACTGGTTATCTGAAGTTTGTCTTTTATTAATCACTAATGCTGAGTGCCGCCTAAGATGATTCATTTGTTTAAAGAAACACAAACAAGCCAGAGCATTTTTTCCCCTTCAAGCAAAAAGATAAGCATTTATTCCAGACTTTTCTTTAATGCTGACACAGCGCTGTGGAGATGAATCTGAACAGTTTTTTTTTCCCTCACAAACTGTGTGGAGTTATAGACAGTATGTGTGTGCACATTCAAGCCCCTGCTACATGAGGCTCAGTTTGTTAACAGAGAGAACCACCATATGTGACCCTGCAACTATATAATCATGCAGTCACATTGAGGATTCTCTCAGAAAGTATCATCGGGATTGATTCTGAGGTTAAGTTGTGACAATCACGTCAGATGAACAGGTTTCTTTAAAATTTCAAATGAACAGCACCTCGAAACATAAAGTATTTGATCAACTTTATTTACAGTCCTTCATTTTTAACAAGTTTCTGAAAAGGAAAATAAGGAAAGATTGTTTTCTGTTGGAATGAGACAAAAATAAAACGGCTCCCAAAAAGTGCATGGGGTGTGCTTGATATAATAATAATAATAATAATAAAAAAAAGTGAGCACATAATATATAAGCTCTGACAACACAACGACTCCCAGTCTGTTTCCTAATTATATGATGTTTGATTTACTTTGGCCAACGCAGTGGCTCATCCATAGAAATAATTTACACTTAAATTGTGACCTTTCTCTGTCAGTTTCATAAAAATGGTGCAGCTGATAAGACAAAGGTAACAGGATGTTATTTCTTATTTCTATGGCTCCATTTCTGCCCTCATGTTGGTCATTTACAGCATTTTCTCTTTTCAACGTGCAGCACTTTGTTGCAGCGGGGGCACGTGTGGTACGCATCCTTGAACTTATTCATGAAGAAGGGAATCAGGCAGCAGCACAGGACTAACCTGCAAAACACACACACAGAGTTAGTGTCATGTGGCTGTATGCAAGAATTTGCTTTGTTTTGACCATTATGCATTTGTAATTTCGATCACTTTTTATGAACTGTACAGAAATGATTGGGGTGTGGAGGAGGGTTCAATCTTATATTTGATTGTAGAAGAAAGCAAAACCTCTCCTATTGTTGTTTTGATCTAATTTCGTTGTTGGAAATAAAGCCTGGTGCAGAGACAGGGTTGTGGTCCTTTGCATATGGCAAAATGCATCTCAGTTGCTTTTTTTGAGATTTATATCTTCATTTTTGAGAGAGAGCCGCTTTCCCAAAAAAATGAGACTACCCTCCTTTCAGCAAAAACAGAAAGTAAAATATCCTCCACCTTTTCTGACCCCCAGTACATTTACAAAAAATACATTTACAAAAATATATTTACAAAAAATGCATTTACAAAAAATGTATTTAAAAAAATACATTTACAAAAATACATTTACAAAAAACATTTACAAAAATACATTTACAAAAATATATTTACAAAAATACATTTACAAAAAAATATATATACAAAAAATGCATTTACAAAAATATATTTACAAAAATACATTTACAAAAGTACATTTACAAAAGTATATTTACAAAATACATTTACGAAAAATGGATTTACAAAAATGAATTTACAAAAAATATATTTTCAAAAAACATTTACAAAAATATATTTTCAAAAAACATTTACAAAAAATGTATTTACAAAAATGAATTTACAAAAAATATATTTACAAAAATGAATTTACAAAAAATATATTTTCAAAAAACATTTACAAAAAATGTATTTACAATTTTTTTCTTTTTTTTTTTTTACAAAAATATAGTTACAAAATGCATTTACAAAAAGGCCAGCAGTGCCGAGAGTATCACCTTGAATATCACGTGACTGAAACATCAAGTTAAAAATATCATAATGACATGCAAATTCAAGGTGAAATTGTAAAGAATATATTTTTATAATTCATATATTTTTTTTTAAAAAAAATCAAAAAGAAAAATGTAATAAATGTGGTGTCATTTTGTACTGGTTTTGCAGCGTGCTGTACTAGGTTTCTGTAGAGTTACATGTGTTATCACGTGATCTGTTGGGCAGCCACCATTGGTTGTACATATAGAGGTGTGTCTCCTTATCTTGTTCATGTCTGATGACGGGCTGGTGCCTGAAACGTCACATGTGGTAATGCGATAATAAAAAGCCTTAACAACTAAAGGGATTCTGTTGACAGGAACATTGTCAGAGGGCTTTTATTTTGAAATGGAAATAGGAAAAGTTGACATTTCTTCATATCTATGAGAGATATAGACACTGAAACTAGTTAAAGGTGGTATAATGTCAGCAGTAATGTCATCTGCTGCACCATGCCTGAGCAGCACTGCTCATGCGGGCAGTGTGGCTGCTCTATCCTAAAATGGATGGCGAAATAAATACGAGTTTCCATGATGCACAAGCGCTGCTCACAAAGGCAGTGTGGCCCAGACTTAACAGTGTATGTGGTGTAAGAAGGTCTGAACAAGTCATCAGGCCCTGAAATGCACACTTACCCGCAGCAGATGAAGAGTAGGCACATCAGCCAGGCATAGGTCCCTGCTTTGTAGGTGACATTGGTCATGACCTGCTGCTGGCAGGAGGTGCAGGTTGTCATGCCGGGAGAATCCCCCAGCGCCCCATCGTAGCTCACAAATCTCTTTTTGCCATCTCCATCTCTGAGGTTGCCTCCTCCACTGGTGTACACTGATGGAGGGAGAGGGGAGAAGTAGAAAGTGAAGATGAGAAAACAAGAGGGAAACAGAAGAGTTATCAAACCTGTATTAGAGTTAGGTTTTTTTGATGTGTGTTTCCAGGAAGTGTAACATCAGGTGTGAGTTTACCTGGCGTGGCATTCGCGCTCCCCGCTGTGCTTTCGGGAGGGGTGAATGGGGTGTGGACGTGGTAAACTGACACCGGCCTCTGAGGCACGTCACCTGGACGAGAAGAAGAGGAAAGACGGAAAAAGCGGAGGAGAAGAGACGGAAACAAGTTAGTGAGCCAATCTGATGATGATAATGATGATGATATGTGAGCATGGTGTGTTCAGGCTTACCTAAGTAGGGAGGTGGGTTGGTTTCACTATCTCCCATTGTGCTGCGGAGAAAGAGCACAGTAAGAAAAAGACCGCTACAAATGGATCGTCCTTTTCATTAGCAGTGTGAAACATACCGAAGATCTCTTTCAGAACTTTTACAATACATTCCCATGCACCCCCTCCCTGCGACAAATGCAATGCTGCTTTCTGCCATTAGATGGAGCCAAAGTCTGGCTAAACCATCTGCCAGGGCTCTCATGGACACCTCTGTCGATTAGTTGTCGGCACAGGGTGCTCATACTGCCTTGTATGGATGTTTCTTGTCAGTATAGGTGGGAGACACCAGGGCGGGACTCTGCCTGGGGTGTAATGGCTGACATGTTTCAAATCTTTACTCAGCCTCCTTGTCTGTTCACACTCAAAATGCTTTGAGGACTGCTGAGACGACGCAGTCAGAGCAATGATGATCTATCCGAAAAGTCTAAATCACCCCTGACTCCTTTCTCATTTTTCTGTTTTCGCTCATGTTTCATTGGTGTTAGAATTGTTGTCTTCTTTTTTGTTAATTTGACCGCAATACTACTTGTAAAATTGGATTACACAAGAACACGTGACAGCATTCTGTATCAAACAAAACAGTGGTTATATTCATGCTGCATCGTTCCTGTGAAGCCTTGTGCACGCTAAATGGCGGACTCCGCCACCAACAATGAAAACTACAATACAGAGAGTCATATTCATTGAATTTCTATTGTCTAAAATCTGTCAAACATAAATACTATCAAAAACAGGCCTTCGCTTGATTTAGTGGCATCTTAGGTTTCAACCAGCTGGAACTTCTCCCAGTTAGAATTCCCTCAGTGTTCAGGAGGTTTTAACTGGGAGCCGAATTATCCACAGAGGTCTCTTACTCTCCACAACAAACAAACCAGGTGATTAAAACCAGTAAAAACACTGAATAAGCAGTTTCATGTTAAAAATCAGTGTTTTTCCAATGCTGTTTGGCTCATTGTGGAGGGGCTGCTAACTACGGTGGCTGATGCAACACCACCCTATCTGGAGCCAGTGCTTGGTTTGTCCATTCTGGGCTTCTGTAGAAACATGGCAGTGCAATGTGGTGATCTCTGTAGACGAGGACCTGCTCCCTATGTAGATTTAAATGGCTCATTCTCAAGTAAAGAAAACATAATGATTCTTATTTTCAGGTGATTATACACTAAAGAAAATATACTTATTATATTCTATTATATTCTATTTCTGCCAATATATCTCCCTAAATCCTGCACACTGCATCTTTGATTTTGAGAATTATATCTTTAAGATGGACTCTTACAACATGACATCCCACTAAAGAGTCATAAAAACCTTAACAAGAACAGTTTAATTAAAGACCCAACTACTGGTTGAATGTCTGTCCATAATAAGACAGCCATGTCAGTCCTGAGGATTGACAGTAATTACAGTTATTACTCTTCAGCTCAGGATCTGGATGAACTAACTATCTCTGTGTGCAACATGACCTCATTAAAAGATAATTAGCATTCATGTCATGTGAGACCAATCAGACACGCAGTGCCTCAGTATCACTTCATAATTAGGTCACCACAGATTTTCTGCCCAGTGTATAGAGAACACTGAATGTTTATTATTATTATTATTAATATTATTGTTACTATAATTCTTGTAGCTTTGAAGTGACATACATATTTTGAGATTTTGTACTTCTTGGAGAGATTTGTTTTGATGGATTCATACAGTTATGTCATGACTGTAACACTGTGTAGATTTGAGTAAACGTGTTGTTTATACTTAGTTATCAGTAGTATGTTTAATCTGCTCGCTTAATCAAGAGATCAATAACTTAGGGCACCCAGTGGATCAGTAGCTATGTCCTTGCCCCAGCAGCTGTGGGTTTGACTCCAGCTCATGGCCCCGTGCTGCATGTCATTCCCTCTCATGCTCAACCTGTCCTGTCCCAAGCCATAATAATCATCCCATAGTGCCCTGATACACCAAGCCAATGGTCAGCAATCGGTCAATGTCAGGCCGTAGATGAGCGTTTGTTGCCATGTTTTTTGAGGTGTGTCCCACACTGTTGGCACTAGTTGGCCTTTGTTGTCTTTTTGTTTCACCCAAATCAGCATTTTGAATCAGCGTCGGAGATGGTAGGGCCCGTCGGTGAATGAAATCACTCTAATTGACAGCTCAGCCCAGCGCACGAGAAGAGAAGTGAGGAAAGTAAACAACCACTGGGGTGTGCGATTGAAACAAACTTGCTATACTAGCTTTGATATTTTTTTTAGCAACTGAGCTCTTTAGCAGAAAAAAATCAGAATTGTTTGTTATTGTTTGCTAGCACGGTCAATGGTAAATAGACCTGCACTTGCGACTTCTCAAAGCACTTTAACATTCATCCATACACACACACTGGGTGATGCTACCACCTTAAACACACTTACACGCTGACGGAACATTTTGGGTTCTTGCCCAAGGATGCTGCAACTCGTGGAGCTGGGGATCGAACCACCAATCTTCCAATTAGTGGACGACCTGCTCTACCTACTGAGGCACAGTTGCCCAATAAATATCCTTTGTTCCTTCAAGATCAGGTTGTTTTGTTAATGTGCTAACTAGCGTCTTGAATCTGTCCTGCTGGTCCTCTGGTTTTCCTTTTTTAATGACAAACTATGGCAACCTGCTGGTGCAGAGAGTTATTTCCTCTCACACAGGTGCAGAATACACGTGCTTGTTGGCCTATTATTCAGTGCAACTTTTTGGCCGAGGCGCAGGCAATGTCAAGTGATGCACAGTCAGCCTGCGTTGCCACAAGTTCTTTGATGTTGGATGGGCCCATACAGGAGAAACTAAGCATTCATTTTCCCACACAGCACACGGTGCACACACTTGACTATCATGTAACATCCTCTCTGTCTAACTCTCCCGCATAACACACTACCTGACCTTTCTTTTCCACCTACACACACACTTTCCCCCCGCCATACATTACATGCACTGAGGTGTTGCCATAGTTCATCACTTGGGGAGATGACAGACAGTTTCATAGTGTCTCACACACACACACCCCCCCCCCCACACACAGTGCCTGTATACACCCATATGTTGGTGCAGGAATGCGACCGAGCTGCATGTTTCTCTGTGTGTGTTGCAGGCCGAGGGTGTGTCGCCGCTGCCTCGCGCTAATCTCTCTGAAATCTGTTGAGCGAGCTCATCTGAGGGACAAAAAAACCTGACATCATGTTGACAGTTTTTATTTAAAAAGTGATGACTGAATATACCCGAACAAGAAAACTGGGAAAATACTACACTGTTTTTCCAAAATGTGTTTCTCCACAGCTTCATATCTTTCAGCCTGATTCTCAGCAGCAGCCTGTGTCTGTTTTGATGAAGAGCTACAGTAAAGGCTGACTGTCAGAGTAGAAACACTGGTCTTGGATAACTGGCTGAGTTGCTCTGTCGCTCATTGGCTGTGTTCCACTGTGCTCTGAGCAGCTGTTGCGGCATTAATTGGAAACTTTGGGCGTGTTGGATTCAGGTTAGTCAAGGAAGTAGTCGCTTCCAGCCGCCTCAGATTCCTGTTTTTCTATGATTGTTTAACCTGTTTTTTTTAATCTCAGTGAGCTGTAGCAGTCATGGTGCTTTCAAGACCTCTTTGGAAAAAAAGACTTAAGTTTAAAAAGTATAAATCCAATCACAACAGTGTTTCTATCACCAAACAAGTACAAGTAGCAGACCCAAATCGTTGCTCTGCTGTTGTTTCTGACATCGGACAGGACATGACTCTTCTGATAGAGGCAGCGTTTGGGTGCGGCTTCTGAAAAATCCATCTGCAACATTGCAGAGATACTTTAAAGCCACAAAGGGGGGAATTTAGAGGCTGCTGATCAAACAATGCGTCGTCTGTGAGAGCAGAACGAAGCACATGACCTCGGCTCAGACGGCGAGTGCTTTCTCTGAAGCTTCATCACTGAGGCAGGTGTCTGGGAGGAAGAACTGGGTGCGACTGATCGAGAAAATCGGCCCAGTTTATGAGCCAGTTGTGAAGCATGACTCCCATCCATCTTATTCTGATGACAAAGTAAAGGAACCTCCCAAAGTAAGTGGATGAGTTAAACATGAGTGATTCACCATTCAGCTTTTTACAGTGTAATTATAGAACACAAAATTAGGACATGGGGTGTTTTTGATTTGAGATAAATAATGATAATAATAATTATTATAAGTATTAGTAGTAGGAGAAGGGGTTAAGCATAAACTTAGATAATCTAATTCCAACAAAAGAAGGGTGTTTTACAAAGATTTCATAAATGATACCACACCAGTTCTCTATAGATTGGATTCATGTCTTGAATATCTAGTGTTAAGGATTCAGGAGGATATATTGGCAGAAATGGATGTATAGATGTAGATATACCCAAAAATGAGAATCATAGTGCTTTGTTACCTTAGAGTGAGCCGTTTATATCTACATAGGGAGCAGGCCCATGTTTCTACAGTGGCCCAGAATGGACAAACCAAGCACTTGCTCTGATTAGGGCCACCCTTGTTAGCTGCCCCTCCGCAACGAGCCAAACAGCAGCAAATAACTGCTTTATTCAGTGTTTCTACCAGTTTAAATCACTGTGTCTGTTTGTTTTGGAGAGGAGGAGACCTCTGCGGATAATTCAGCTCCTGGTAAAAACCTCCCAAACATCTAGATCTTAAGTTATCAGAGAATAAAGGTGAGCACACGTTAGCAGGTGCTGGGCTAGTTGCCTGTTTGCAACAAGCCGAACAGCATTGGAAACATGAACATGAAACTGCGTTATTCAGTGTTCCTCGTGGTTTAAATCAGGGGTCTCATTTATAAGCATTGCGTAAGCAAACAACGAGGCCTGAAAGAGGCGTACACCACTTCCCATGCAAAAGTTCTGATGTATAAAAACAGACTTGATGGGAGAAACTTTGACCCATGCTTACAGACATTTTATAAACAGGAAAATGGCGACACAGATGGTGAGGTGGAAGCCTAATTGTAGGAATTGGCTTCCCTATGCATTGTTTTATAAATTAGACACCAGGTCTGTTTGGAGAGGAAGAGATCTCTACGGACAAATCGGCTCCTGAACGATGAACACTGAAGGAATTCTAACTGGGAGTTCACACCAGCTTTTTAGCTTTTTGCAATCTGGAATCCTCACTGCTTGACGCCACTAAATCCCACATACTGCTTCTTTAAGCCATTTCTTTGTAATTATGTTTGTAGCAGCTTCACTCATTGTTCCAAATTATTGTTAATTGTTTCAATAAAATTCGTAGATATTTAAAGTAGAAGCCCAAAAGGAAGTCTGTCCCACGTACAAGTAGCTTTTGTCCCAAATATAGTCTCCAATTCTGTATAAATCGTACATCAAAAAGTATTTACTTTTGAACAGGCCCAAGTCTAGTGATAATGTTTAGCTTTTACTGAGCCACAGTTCCTCCAGCAGAGTGGTGACACCTCGGAGCAGGTGTAATGAAATGCGTACTAAGACTCTTATGGCCACAAATTTTGTCCAGACGTCTTCTGGAATGAAGCTGTTTCCCATTTTTGTTTAATGTAAGTAGTACTTGCTTTCTTAACCCTCTAAAGTCCCACATATAGTCTTGAAATTACTTTAAGTCCTGAAATTGTCCCAACGGCACCAATAAAAGCTTTTCAAAAGTTGTTTTAAAAAGCCTTTTACTCCCTAACATGGACTTATAGCTGATTACTTGGTGTTATATTATAATAAAAGCTGTTTTTTCCCAGAGAGCCGACGTTGAGTTCAGCGAAACTCGCTCTCTCTGATCCCAAGCAGGATGACTTTTCATTTTGGCAGGTTAACACCCTGAAACATCTGAGTCATGGGTGTGGCCTTACTGTATGTGGCATCTGTGCTGGTCAAACCTGACTGTCACTCTCTGTCTCTCTGTGTCTTTGTGTGTTTGTGGAGAGAGGAAGAGCGATAGAGAGGAATGTTGTCATCATGTTTGCATTTTAATGATCAGCTGACGAAGGACGGGGGCAATTTAGAAGTGGAAATTACCCAATCACTCACTTTAGAGTGATACGTGGAGATAATTCAGCAGCTGTTGAGAATAAGTTGAACTCATTTAGAGCTCAAAAGTTCAACCAAATGTTTTTTTCCTAACTTGAGCCTTTAATTTTCAGTCCGGCCTCGATTCTGATCTGACCTCAAATCGGCCAAAAGCTATACATACTAATATACTATATATTTTTGCGATCAATTGTTTAATGTTTATATTGTAGGCGGGAAAGGCAGTGTTGCAGTCACAAATGTGAAACGATACAAGAAAAAATTTGACATTTCTCTGCCCCCTCTCATTTCCCTTGTTGGCTTTCCCCTGATCCCGTCCACCCCAACCCAATAAACCCTGACAGGGAGAGACCATAGTGCCGCAACTGCAAATACAAGTAGCTTAGTTAAGTAAGGCAGATATTGACTAACAATCACAACTGACTTCGTAATTATTATCACCATCATACAAGACAATGTACATGGACTTAGAACAGGCACAAACCAAAAACATGCAAGAAATAAAATAAAATAAAATAAAATAAAATAAAATGAAATAATTAATAATAATATTAAAAATTCTTTGACATATATATGACTGTAAGACAAAGAGAAATACTGACCATGTTTTAGCACAAAGAAAACATTTTGCCATCGGCTCAAAATCTCAAACACATGAATTTGATGTCAAATTAAATAGCTTAAACAAAAGCGACTCAAGTATCAGATTAAGTCAGATATCAGAGTGAGTTTTTGTTAAATTTTGAAGAGCGATGTGTCAGTTGTTTTGAGTTTTTCATATTTGATGTATTGCCTCGCCCCTCCGTCCCTTACGTTGATTTTTTGTTCGACATTATTGTGTCTCAGCACCACTTTCAGAAAGATACAGTCATTGGTTTTATGTATAGCGTTACAACTTCAGAGCTAAACCTTCTTTCTCTGACTCTGACAGCATCAAACAAACCACCACCTATGTAAATCATGTTTTATCCTACTGTCACTGATACCACTATAGAGCTGCTACTATGACGACAACCTCCCATACCATTATAGGCACTACTGCTGGAGTCCGTTACAGTAACATTAATTGTGATCGACAGCAGATCCTGTCTCTTTAAAAACACAATGTTACAGTCCCAAGCAGGAATAACCAGACACATGTACATGCACTCAGAGCTTAATGCGCTAATAGTGGTTTAGCTGAATGGCACGTTCACTTTAAATCTGGAAATACCAGAGTATTGTGAGCCTCTGAACAAGAGCTGCATGCACCCTGGGCTACACCTATAGCTGTACATACACTTAGAAACCTCAAATACCAAGCTCGCAAATTGAATTAAAAAATAATGTGAACAGAAACATGAAGAAAGAGAAGGCAAACTACAACAAAAGTGACCAGGGCTAAACTTTAAAATTAAGATTACGTCCTCTTTAAAAAAGTTCCTGCAGGCTGAGCTGGAGCTGATAAAACCAGTTGTGTCTTTGATCACGTTCCAACAGTTAAAACACAACAGGTTCATCAGCAGTGGTTTAATGAGAGATTTAAAGCTAAAGATGAATTATCTGTTCTTTAGATTTTTTCTTCTCTATCTCTTATTTCTAACAGCTACTCATCCTGCCTGTGCATTTAACATATTGTTTATTTGCTTCAGACCTCACACCAGTAAACATTATTTCCAGTTTTAAATCCTGTCTTACACACTCATGAAACACAAATCACACACAGCCTTACCTTGGTGGGGTGCTGCAGTCAGTGTGCAGAGATGTGTGAAAGCTGCTGCTGATGTAGAGTGCGGGCAAATTACTGTCTCGTCCACCTGTCCCACCTGTACCTCTACAAGCCTCTCCTTGGACACACCCACAGTGCCGCCCCCTCCCTGGGGGCTGTGGAGTGGAGCGTCAGACACTTCATTTCCTGCTTTCTTGTAAATTCTTGCACAACTTTGTGTCTTCACTGTATCAGTTCATGGGGGAAATGTCTTTACTTGTGTATAGGAAAACACACATTTTTGGATTATCAGAACATGTAACGCAGTGAGACTTTGAGGCATTTTGTGGTGCTTTCAGATATTTATTATCCAGCAGCGTGTGGCACCGGCTGTACGTCAGTTCTCTCTTAACTTAAATGTTTATTGATAATACATCAACAGAGCTTTCACAAATAAGCGGAATGAAAGTACCGCTCTCCCGCTCAAAATTAGTATGATTGTGAATAAATCATTTTAAAAAATTGTCAGGTGTGAATTGAACGTTCTGTTGACCTCTGTGTCTGACGTTTGGTTACAGCTTTGGTTATTAGTCAAACATAATCCATTGCCAGTGTTGGGGTAACCCATTACTAAAGTAACACATTACAGCAATATATTATGTTTTAGCAGCAACAAAGTAATATTACACATTACCAATGGCCTTCGGGTAATATTATCACATTTACAGCTCTACCAGGCTCCACTTCCACCAGTACGCCACCAGAAAAAATAGCATCCGAAGGTTGTTGGGTGTTGTCATGTCATTACAGGCTACATAATAGAAGGGCGCCGGTGATCAGCACATTTGGGTCATGTCGCACTGTGCGTTATCGTGTTCAGTGCTTTCCATTAATATACCTGCAATGTCTTCAACATATCTCATTATGCTTTGCGTTCTAACTGAGGATTCCCACCAAAAGCGACATAGTCGCCTGCGGGTGCTCTGGTCGCTCTGACATCGCTCACACTGCCAGCTCCAGCAGAGGCTTGCAGTGGCCAAAGGGGCGGGGCCAGGCGCTGCAGTTGTGTCCATCTAGGCTGACTGGCTGTGCACTTTACAAGGATGAACAAATATACTATCATTTATGTCTTCACTATATATTATTCATGACTGTCATTACATAATTAAAATAACGCTAATAAACACAGTCATTGAGTCTAATTATTATGATTTTACCCTCCTGTTGGCACGTAGCCTATATATATAGCATGTACATCTTCGGTTTCCTCTTTCACCATGGATCGCACTTCCGGAAGTCTCCTTTGTATTGCATCGGCGTATTTGCTGAGGAAACGCAGGGCCCGGAGCCGTCGGCCCATCTGGGTCCACAGAGTCCTGCACACCCAGTCTGCATTTGGATGCTGCTTCAGCGGTGGCGCTGCTCATTTGCATAAAGTTCAGCTTCTCTCAACTTCTACTTGACACTTTGGTCGCTGGCATCGTACCGCTCACTGCAGCCGACGCCCCTGACGTCCTTCGTCACCCTTCGTCGCCCTTCGTCACCAGCGTGCATTGAAAATGAATGGCTGCCGGCTGCTTATGACGCTCATGCAGCTTTTGGTGGGAATCCACGGTAAGGCTGCTAGAAAGTGGCAGAGATAAGGAGCTGGCCTCCAGTTTGCTTTTTCCTTGATCTCAGTGATCGGCACATCTGGGTGATGTTAGTAAATGGTAAATGATAAATGGACCCACACTTGTATTTTCAATTCAATTCAACCTTTATTTGAATTCGGAGGATCATTGCTAGCAAGCCCTCATTTACAATGATGCCGCAATGGCACCTCTCTAGTCTTTCGACCACTGAAAACACTTTTACACTACAAGTCACATTCACCCATTCACACACATATTCATACACTGGTGGCCGAGGCTACCATACAAGGTGCCACATGCCACTCAGTTATTTTAACACCCTCACACACCGATAGAACAGCTATCGGGGCTATTTGGGGTTCAGTATCTTGCCCAAGGATACTTCGAAATGAGAGTCACACGATTAGTGAAAGAACCATAATTTTGTCTCTGGTGCTGCCGTAGCTGATTGGCACACTGGGAACCAGTATTTGGGTAATTCTATGGTTCGGCCACTGTTCCTGGGGGCCTGACCTGCTCCCTATATATATGAAGGGCTAACTCTAAGTTAACAAACACATAATTCTTAGTTTCAGGTGATTACACACTAATTAGAAGGACTGTTAGGAATATTATCTTCAGTTCCTGCCAGTAAATCCCCTCAGTCCTACACACTGCTGCTTTAAGTCCTGTCCTTTGGATATTTCTCTAAGTACTCTATAATAGTGCCTTTATGTCCAATAATTCCTTAAACTAGGTAACTAGGCATTGCACAATCATCCTGAACAAAAAAGAAGAAACTCACACTGGGTTCACACTGGGCACAGAAGTGTCCTGATTTGTTAATTGACCTGCAGCCGCCCATCAGAAGTCCCCTGGCTGTTCACACTAGAAGCGTATTTCTCCACGCCAGTCAGCAATCGATTCTGCTCTTTGCTCTGTCTAAATTACATGTACGTATCTGTGTGTCTGATAGTCTCTCTCACTCTCTGTTTAGGCACAGCTGACAAATATTAGGATGGGATGCATATTCTACCATTTATCATAGTCAGATCAGGCACGATGTGGTTAGCACTGCCACCTCACAGCAAGAGGGTTCTTAGTTTGAACCCAGGGTGGGGGATCCCTTCTGTGCAGAGTTTGCATGTTCTCCCTGTGTCAGCATGGGTTTTCTCCAGGTACTCCAGCTTCCTCCCACAGTCCAAAGACATGCAGGTTAATTGGTGACTCTAAATTGTCCGAAGGTGAGAATGTGAGTGTGAATGGTTGCATCCAGTGTGAACAATCCTTTGAGGAGAGTGATGTTGTTCCAAACATAGTTTTTCAGGACAGGAGGAGCTTTATGTATACACTAACTGACAAGCAGTTACTGCGAGATTATAGATTTAATTGGCAGTCTGTTTAAACTTGTTGGACAACAAACTCACACAGGATTTAGAGCACCCTGCTTTCCCCCAGATACTTATTGTACTTTGCTTCATTGCCGTTTGCTCCTTCCAGTCTGTTTTTGGAGTACATACGTCCACAGTGTGCCTGGTTGTGCATAGAGTCTCAGAATGTCCCAGTCGTCTTCTGAACAGCATTGGTGAAGTTTCTCTCCAGAGTGGAGCAAGAGGTGCACCCCCAACAGTTTTGTTTTTTTACACCACTGGATTCCACAAACTGTGTGAAGTCACAGACATGACTCCTGCCTGACGACGATCAGTTTGAAAACAGAAAGAATGAACATCCTCAAACTCATATGTGTCCCTTTCTGTAAAACCATCAACTCAAGGATTCTCCTGGAAAGCATCATTGAGATTGATTTTGAGGCATAAGATGTGACGATCCCGTCAACGGACAGCTGCTTTGTTAAATATGAAATGAACAATACCTTGAGACAAAAAGTATTTGATCAAGTTTATTTACAAGCCTTCATTTTAACAAGGTAATGTATGCAGAAGTTTTTGAAGAGGACAATAGGGAAAGATTTTTTTTCTGCAGGAGTGAGACAAAAATAAAATGGCTCCCAAAAGGTGCATGGGGGTGAGCTTGATTTAATTTAATATAAAAGTGAGCACATAATATTTAAGCTCTGACAACACACTCCCAGTCTGTTTGCTAATAATATGATATTTGATTTTACTTCGGCCAACGCAGTGGCTCATCCATAGAGATAATCTACACTTAAACTGCGACCTTTCTCTGTCAGTTTCATAAAAATGGTGCAGCTGATAAGACAAAGGTAACATGATGTTATTTCTTATTTCTATGGCTCCATTTCTGCCCTCATGTTGGTCATTTACAGCATTTTCTCTTTTCAACGTGCAGCACTTTGTTGCAGCGGGGGCACGTGTGGTACGCATCCTTGAACCTGTTCATGAAGAAGGGAATCAGGCAGCAGCACAGGACTAACCTGCAAAACACACACACACAGAGTTAGTGTCACACAGCTGTACATAAGAATTTGCTTTGTTTTGAACATTCAGCATTTGTAGTTTTGATTTGTTGTTCACTTTTTATGAACTGTACAGAAGTTATTGCGGTGGGGAGGAGGGCTGAATCTTATATTTAATTTTGTAAGTTTTTGAAAATAAAGCCCTGGTGCACAGACAGCATTGTTGTCCTTTGCAGACGGTCTGCTGGGACTAAACAAATTATTGCGGCCATGCTAAAAGGCTGACAACCACCCTGAGGCACACACTCACCCGCAGCAGATGAAGAGTAGGCACATCAGCCAGGCATAGGTCCCTGCTTTGTAGGTGACATTGGTCATGACCTGCTGCTGGCAGGAGGTGCAGGTCGTCATGCCGGGAGAATCCCCCAGCGCCCCATCGTAGCTAACAAATCTCTTTTTGCCATCTCCAGATTCCAAACCTGCATTGAGGTTGCCTCCTCCGCTGGTGTACACTGATGGAGGGAGAGGGTAGGGGAGACGAGAAGGGAGGGCGAAAGAAAGATAGGATGAGTAGGGTTACTTAACTATCCATCCATCCATTTTCTAACCCCTTATCTTCTTGAGGGTCGCGGGGAGGCTGGAGCCGATCCCAGCTGACATTGGGCGAGAGGCAGGGTACACCCTGGACAGGTCACCAGACTATCACAGGGCTGACACATAGACTCAGACAACCAATCACACTCACACTCACATTCACACCTATGGGTGTGTCACCAATTAACCTATCCCCAACCTGCATGTCTTTGGACTGTGGGAGCAAGCCGGAGTACCCAGAGAGAACCCACACTGACACGGAGAGAACATGCAAACTCCGCACACATAAAACTGTGTAAAATCCAAATACTGATAAAGAAAAAATAAGAAATGTGTCAGGAGAGGTCAGGAAGCCACAGGCTTGTACAGATCGACCTTCCCTAAAAACAGACAATGATAATAATAGGGGAAAAAGTAGACAAAAGAACTAAACTAACATTATATGGGAAAATGACAACAAAAGATAAATGACAACAGGAAGCACAATGAGTAATCAGTGAAAAATAATCCAAGAAACAATGCAGAAAAAAAGAAAAAGGGGGAAAAATATATTTATATACAGCTCAAGAAATAATTAGACATCATGACATAAATGTAGCAATTATTTCCTTTTAAAACATTTTTTATAAGGATGAAGAGCTCTTGACAACATGTACTTTGGTGTTTCAAATCTGTCCACCACAACATCTAAGGGAGTGGTGGCAATGTTTTGTTTTGTAAAAAGGAAGGTGGAGCTGATTAACCTGTTTAGTATTATTTGAATGAAATTTGGAAATAAAGTTAAAGACATTGCTAAACAATGGTGGTAGAGAAAAAGGCAAGAACAGATATTTATATATATGAACATACGTACATATCTGGTGAGTATATATATCATATTCTTAAAGAAAGTTCATTTTCTTAAACAGTGGAACAGAGGCCTCAATAAAATTGGAGGAAGTTGCCAAATTAAGTTTATGCAGACTTGAGGGGTATGTATTTGCCCAAACGATATCACCATTAATCAAATTGGGATAAATCATGGAACAATATAAATGTAATAAAAAAGAAACATTTACAAGACTTTATAATTTGCTGATGATCCTCAGTGACGTCACAATTTTGTTATAAATAAAATTAATGTGTAGTGCAATTAAATTTTTGTCAACTAGAATGCCTCAAAAATGAGTGTGAGAAACTTCAAAAATGTCTTTTCCATCCATTGACACTCTAGCATAGTCCCTATCATATTTCCTGCCTCTTGACACAAACATAACAAAATTGGATTCTTTTTACATTTAGTGAGAGCTCATTGCAACTCTCACCTTTCTCTCATTTGTGTTATTTATTAGAGTGTTTAAAGTCATATGTGGTAAGATAATGTTGGTATCATCTGCAAACAAAATGGGAAAAGAAAATTTACATACTACTGAAAAATTATTAATGTTATAAAGAAATAATAGAGGTCCCAACATAGATCCCTGTGGTACACCATGTTATATAACGTGTATATAGCATATACATTTATTGTCACATATTGTTCCCTGTCACTCATATAACTAGATAACCATTTTAGTGTATCACCTTTGAAGCTGTTTTAATTTGGCTCACAAAATATCATGGTCAGCAGTGTCAAACGCTTTAGAGATATCTAAAAATATACCACATACAAATTTGTTATCATTTATAGCTGTATGTCTGTATGTTGTCCATGAGTTTTAAGACTTCCATAAAGGGAGAGTTATACTTCCTAAATCCATATTTGTGCTCATATAAGATGGTATTCTCATTTAAATGCATTGAAATTCTGGTGTGAATGAATTTTTAAAGATACAGGGTGATAGTTTGTAAGGCAATTTGGGTCACTAGTTTTGAATAAAGGTATAATTTTTTTTTTTTTCCACAATCATTGGGAACCATGTAAGTTTCTATAAATTGTCATAGTATATGAGTGAGAGGTTCCAGTATGTAATTAGATACCTCTTTAACCAATGAGCTACTAATTTCACCATGGCCAGCAGCATCCCTTATTTCATTTAGTTGTAGTAGCTCAAATTTTAACTGACATGAATACTGTTGTTCTAAGAAGTCTAAAGGACTTATGTTAAAGTAAGGGGTTTGATGGAAGTGTAAGATCAGGTGGGAGTTTACCTGGCGTGACATTTGTGCTCCCATCTGGTCTTTGGTAAGGGGTGAATGGGGTGTGGACGTCATAAGTCTTCACTTGAATTGAAGAAGAAGAGGAAGAAAGGAGGAGAAGAAACAGGAGGGGGAGTGACAAAAACAAAAGTTAATGAGCCAGTCTGATGATGATAATGATGATGATGATATGTGAGCGTGGTGTGTAAAGGTTTACCGTTGTAGGAAGGGGGTTGTGTTGGTTGTTCACTGTCAGTCATTGTGCTGCAGAGAGAGAGCACAGGTTGTTACAAATGGTTCCTCCTTTTCATTAGCAGTGAAGACAAAATAAACTAATACCATATGAAACATACTTAAGACCTTTCTCAGAACTTCAACAACACTTTCCCATTCCCATGTAAATGACTGTCATTGCTTATTGAAACACATTTAGTGTAAAGTGCTGCGGCACATGTACTGTATTATTTGGATGGTTCTCGTCAGTGTTCCTGGTTGGAATCTCATGGATGAGACTGTCTGGGGTGTGATGGCTGACATGTTTTAAGGCTTTTTTTGGCTGTACTGCAGAATGCAAGGCTGGCCTTGTCCACCTTATTTCTAGCCCCCATGATGCTTTGCGTGAATTATGGGTACAACTTCCACCGCTGACCGGGAATCAGTATTTTTCCTAATGGGAAGCACGTGAAAACGTAGTGTATGCATTAGAGGAAGTTGTCCATGAAAATACTAGAAAAATCGTGTCCTGTATTGATTCAGTACTGGACAGTGCATTTTATTTTTCAATACAGGACATTCCGGTATTAACGTTATACAGTGGGGGGGCAATCTGTTTCTTTTTTGTAGGTAGGTGATGACAGTCATGTTGTTGTTGTTGTACAGTATCACAGCTTGGTCCGGTAACCTCTCTGTGCAGTTACAAAACAAACTCTTTCGATTGATCCATACAGCATGGAAAATAATTGGTGTCAAAGAGCACATTTCCATGCAGAGTGTTTTTGAACAGGCTACTCTAAGTCAAGCCAACAAGACTGTTAATGACTCATCTCATAGTTTGCATACAGAGTACAAGCTGCTGCTCTTTGGTAGGAGATTTAGAGTGCCGCGTTGCAGACTGAACAGATCCGAAAATTCATTCATACCTATTGTCTATAAATCTTTTAAGTAATGGCAGATAAAGCCAGAACTGGCATTAGTCAATCTTGATCTTGATCTTGACCCTGAACTGTACCTTTGCCTACAGGAACTATCCCTTTTTGTTCTGGCTGCATGTTCAACGCTGATGTTGAACCAACAATTTAGCTCAGTCTGTTACAGACGCAGACAGCACAACATGTATCAGAGCTCCATTAGGACATTTTAGAAATTGCTAATTTAATGTTAGTTAGATATCTGTTGGAAACAAAGAGGACTTTGCTAAACTGAAGGCAAATTACTTTCAAAAATAACTGCTGTTAGCTACTAAGATTAGCCTCTGGGATTAACTATAGTGTGTAAATAGGATAGACTTTTTCACACAGGCATTGTCATTGTCATAGTGGGAAAATCACAGGTGAAACTGACATTAATGATGGCTCAGTTCCATTAAATGTCTCAGTGAGCCAACATACACAATGCCAGGACCTCCCATAAGTGGAATGCAGCCATCATTAATGTTATCATATACACCCATGCTCTTCCTATTATGACAAGTCAAAATGTCTGCTGTGTCTCACTGGAAGTTGCACCCATAATCATTTCTACAGTAGCATCGTCACGAATAAGATGGATAAATGCAACATTCTGTCTGTCTGTCTGTCTGTCTGTCTGTGAGTGAGTGGTGAAGAAATGGTTCATATGTGTTTGTGTTTTTGTTTGCAAGCACATGGCAAATATCATTTGTTCTTTCAACATTGGGTTGTGCTTTTAATGTGCTAACTAGTTTCTTAAATTCATCCTGCCGATACTGGAATTTTTGAGTGTGACTGATGGAGAAAAAATGGCCCAGTTAATAAGCCAGGTATGAAGTATATACAGTAAGAAACATCCCAAAGCAAGTGGATGAGTGAAAAATATAAAACAGACACCTGCCAGTTTAGACCTTTAGGTGATTCTCACATCTGCTGGTGGTCTTTCCAGAGAACAGATTGCTGATGTTGAGTTCAGTGAAACTCGCTCTGTCTGATTCTAAGCAGGATGATTTTTTTATTTAGGCAGGTGAACACCCCGAGTGACTTCTGAGTCACAGCTGAGGCCTTATTGTATGTGCCATCTGTGCTTGTCAAACCTGACTCTTTTCCTTTTTGTCTCTGTGTGAGAGCGAGGAAGGAATGTTCTCATGTTTACCCTCATGATGTGTTTTAATGATCAGCTGATGAGGGGGTAATTTAGAAGTGGAAATTACCCAATCAACTACTTATTATCATTTAAGAGAAAGACATGGGGTCAATCCAACAGCTGTTGAGAACAATTTGAACTTGTTCAGAGCTCAAGAGTTCAACTGAAAGTCTCTGATTTTCAGTGTCTGACCTTGAATCTGATTTGACCCCAAATCAGCCAAAAACATGCAAAAAAATCCCCCAAAATAAAGGTCGGCACACAATACTGGGCAGTGTAAGTAACCAGTCAGTCAACTATCAGATTCAGAGTCTCAGTTTTTGTTTATTTTGAATATGTCAGATGTTTTGGAGAAGAGTTTTTCTTAATTCTGTGTACCGCCTTGCCTCTCCCTGACCTTGACATTTTTTACAAGACATTATTGTCTCAGCACCACCCTTACAAAAATAATCACATCATTGGTTTTATTTAAAGCATTACAGCCTTCTTTCTCTTAATCTGACACCATCAAATACACAAGTAGTGTATTGAAAACATATTTTATCTTGATGCCACTGTTATCCCTCTTTTCCGCTAAAATAAGCACATGTATGCAGGTTTTTTGAACACGGGTAAACCTGCTAAAAATGGACGATAGACTCCTTTCCCATTGCCAGGACACCAGAGCTGAGTACACACTTCTTCTGCAAACAAGTATGCCACGGTGTCACGTTCGATGCCTGGAAACAGGTTAGTAGCAGTAGAAAGCAGCATGGAGGCCAGTGAAAACTTTATGCTGATTACTTAGTGCCGGGTGTTGTGTTTCAGTCAATGCAAATCAGAGCCGACAAATACCCATGGCGACTGCAGTCATTTGACCCAGGTGTGAAAGCTGAGTGTAACCTTTCCCATCACATTAATGACCCAGATGTTAGCGGCTGTTAGCGTTTTTTTTGTGCAGTAGAAAGGGGGCTTTATTAAGCTGCTACTGCCAGAACTACGGCAAAAACTAGAACTAAAACTAGACTAGAATCTGTTTTTGAAGTGTTGTGCGAAGTTTTGTTTAAATGATTTGACAGCCGACCCTGCAGCAGGAATGACAAGAGATACACACATACATGTACAAGGAGCTTAACATCCTAATAATAGTTCAGCTGAATGGCACGATCACTTTAAATCTGGAAATACCGGAGCCACGGAGCAAGAGCTGCATGCAACCTGGGCTACACCCATGGCTTCACATACTGCTCAAAACCTCGAAACCAAACCAACGAATTATTGTAAGAAGGAATTTAAAAATACACAAACACAGACGTGAAGAAAAAGGAGGCAGACAACACTTAAAGTGACCAGGAAAAAACACTAAAATTAAGATAACTTCCTGTCTGAACATATTCCTGCAGGCTGAGCTGGAGCCGATAAAACCAGTTGTGTCTGTCATCATGTTCCAACAGCAACAGATTCATTAACAGTGATTTAATGTGAGATTTAAAGGTAAAGCTGAATATCTGTCCTGTCTTGAGAAACTAAATATATTGATGCTGGATAGCATGTTTCTTTTATCTCAACTTTCTAATAACTTCCAATTCTTTCCCGCCTGTGCATCTAATGTATCGTTGATTGGCATCAAACCTAACTAATAAATTTAACTCCTGTCTTACAAACTTGAGAAACACAAAAGCCGTGAAGTTAAACCTCTTTTATCCAAACTCCATATTAACCTCTGACAGTCTTACCTTGGCGAAGTGTCAAGTCTGTATCCAAGGATGTGTGATGCTGCTGCTGATGTAGAGTCCAAACAGACTGTCACTTTGATGTCCACCTGTCTCACCTGTACCTTTACAAGCCCCTCCCTGCACACGCCCACGGCCCTACCCTCACCAACAAAGACGTGAATGAGTCACTCACTGGTTTAGGTGTAACTTTCAAACACTGTACTGATCGTCCTCTTAACGTGTTCTTTGTTTCTGGGAGATTATTGAGTGTGTGTATGTGTGTCACTCTCTTAACCAGTTTCCCTCCTGCTGATTTGTATTCCTAAAGCAGACTACTTGACCTGACACATGCTCGAGCTGATCATAGTTTTTGACCTGGCATGTGACTGTAACATTTGAGTGACATGAGTTTACTTGTGGTAATATGCACTTACATTTTGACACATTTCCCAAAACAGAAGTCAGAATTCAGTGTATTTGCTAGCATGGAACAGAATTACACGACTGAACGCAAAGGACACTCAGAGAGCACAGACCTCCACCAAGGCCAAATGCCCCATCTCTCAATGCTGACCAAAATGAAAAATTATTTCTGTATTCGCCGCGTGATTCAGATCCATTCCAAAATTAAATTGGTCCGTCCTTGGCCCAAGATTCTTAAAAATCAACCCAGAAAGGCATAGCTGATATGCCTCTGCACCAGCAATTGCCATAGCCAGAGGCATTATGTTTTTAGGTTGTCCGTCCATCTGTACATACATTTATTCCTCCCAGAGTTCGCACAAATATCCCATTAGACTCAACTAGTAACTGATTAGATTTCGGTGGTCGTAGGTCAAAGGTCAAGGTCTGTCTGTCTTGTCTCATTCTTGTAAACATGATATCCCAAAAACACTTTGAGGGAATTTCTTGAAATTTGACACAAATGTCCACTTGGACCCAACCATGGTGGCCCTAGGTCAAAGGTCAAGGTCACGGTGACCTTGTCTGTCTCATTATTGTGAATGTGATATCTCAAGAACATCTTGAGTGAATTTGTTTAACATTTGGCGCAAATGTTTTCTTGTACTCAACGATTAACTGATTTGTTTTTAATAGTCAAAGGTCAATGTCTTTGTGACCTTACATCCATCTCATTATTTTGATACGCTATCTCACAAACACCTTGAGGAAAATTCTTCCAATTTGGCAAAAAGGTCCACTTGAACTTCATGATGGTCGTCATGGGTCAATTGTCAAGGTCACTGTGACCTTGCCTGTCTCATTCTTGTGAACCTCACCTTGAGGCTTTTTTTTTTTTTTCAAATTTGGCACAAATTTGGCACAACATTCACTTGGACTCAACGATAACCTGTTTCGATTGTGGTGGTCAAAGGTCAAGGTGAATGTGACCTTGTTTCCATCTCATTCTTGTGAATGTGATATCTCAAGAACGCCTTGAGGGAATTTCTTCCAATTTGGCAAAAATGTCCACTTGGACTCAACCATGGTGGTCATAGGACAAAGGTCAAGGTCACCATGACTTTGTCCGTCTCATTATTGTGAACATAATATCTCAGGATCACCTTGAGGCAATTTATTCAAACTTGGTACTATTTACACCAAGGTGTATATAACATCATGGCAAAGGCAAGCAACTAGGTGTCCGTAGCCAATAATACTGTCAACATCCCAGGTGTTCAACATGCTCTCTCCTCTCCTCTCCTCTCCTCTCCTCTCCTCTCCTTTCCTCTCCTCTCCACTCCTCCAATCCTTTCCTTTGCTCTCTTCTTCTCAATTTCGTCTCCTCCTCTCCTCATTCACCCGCTATTTTTTATAATTATCCTCTAAATAACCTTTAAATATTGTTTAAGAAACCCAGAGAACAGAAATGTGCAGTCCCGCACTCCTCCTCTTCTCCTCTGCGTTCTGTACGCAAACTACATGTAATTCTTGTTTAAATTAATTATCAGAGACACAACATTGGAGACATAAAGTTTATTTCAGTTTGACTCTTATTTTAAAAAGACATGTGGAAATGGGAAAACAATTTGGTGTCACACTGGACAGTTGGTGACCCCAAATCTGGCAGGGTTGTGGAGCTCTTCTCTTTGATTCAGGTCCCTGAGTTGGAAAACCGTAGTTGAAGCTAAAGTTTGACATTTTTGGTGATGTGTTTATTTGTTGTCTTGCAGAAAAGATTGATACCACTCACATATCTGTCCATTCAATGTAAGGCTACAGGCACCAGCTGGTTCGCTTTGCTTAGCATAAAGACTAAAAACGTTGGAAAACAGCTCACCATGATATGTCCAGCGGAAATAAAATTCACCAACCAGCACCTCTAAAGCTCACAAATTTACGGTCCAGTGTTTAAGATTTAGTGGCATCTAGCAGTGAGGTTGCAGAACCAAAACTTCTTTCATGTACCAAGAATGTAGAACTACAGTAGCCAAGACAGAAAGGCAAATGACATTGTCCAGAGTTATTGCTTGATCTGCCTGTTCATGGCTACTGTAGAAAGATAGATAGATACAAACAGCTCATTCTAAGGTAATGAAAACACAATGATTCTTATTTTCAGGTGACTATAAACTAATGAAAACTATTTGGTGGGCTTTTATGTCAGGCTCTTTATTTTGCTTCGACCAGTTGCCAGGCATCCAGCGGAGATTCAATGACTTGCTGGCTGATCCTGGCAAAGAAACAGTGCAGTAAATGAACTACAAAACAGCTATTTTACACTCTGGGTTTTGTATGAATACAAATACAGAACAAGATACAACATGTTACTTGGTGAGCCTGTTTCCAGTCTGTGTGCTAAATTAATATTGCAGCTGCTGGCTGTACCTGTATTGCCTACTGGACAGGTATCAGAGCAGTATCAACCTTCATATCTGGCTCAACGTCAAAAAGCAACTCAGTGTATTTCTCAAAATGCCAAACCATTTCTTAAAGACTGACATGATGCTTTAGATGAATATTTAATTTTGCTCTTTTCAAACTTTTGTTTATAATGATGCTGCAAACAAACTTTATGGAACTAAATCCCAAACACAATTACACAAAGGACATACAGTATACAAATCAAACTAATGCTTGACATTGTTTACTATAGTAGACAACAGGTGACGAGGAGGTGGTGAATGATGCAGTGTTGAGATGTGTATCTGTATAAAGCACTGAGGCCGACTGATCAGATGCTCCTGGATGTAGGCACAAAAAAAAGCAATGGCCGAGCCTTTGCCGTGGCTGCCCCTGAGCTAAACGGCTCCAACATTAGAAACCTTTAAGGGTGCTTTCAGACCTAGAGTTGTCTTGCTTTGGTCTGAATCAGGGACTTCATTTATTACAAAGGTGCAAAATTACCTAGAGTTGGTTCGTGTTCTCACGGCAGCATTTACAAGCGGACCAGATCAAATGCTTTGTGTGAGAAAGCTGCTCTTGTTGGTCAGAATTTCCATGTGGGAAAAATCGAGGAAGTAAAGCAAACGTTGAAGAAGAGTACACTTGCAAGATAAATGTGACACTTTCTAATGTCACAATGGAGGGACAACTACGCAGGTTGATTTTAGCGCTGCTCATCGTGGACTATATTGCTGTCATTGTTCATTTTAGTCAAACCATACAGTTTGAAAAAGAGGCGCGGCTCCAACTAGAAAACAATGTTTTGATGCACTGGATGTGCTGAATGTGCATATTAAGGCAGTACAGGAGGAGGTGCACATTAATAATCCTCCAGGACTGTAACATGCTCATGTTTAACCCAAACAATGTGTCATGTGACTGCAGTTGGTTCACATCCAGGTCGGAACACATTCTCACCACAAATGAACCGCACCAGAGTTCGTTTGTAACCAGACTGAGACCACCTCTTCAAGAAGGTCTCAGTCTGGTTGTTTTGGTGCACACCTGAGTGTGATTGCTGTGTTCACACCTGCCCAAACGATCCGCATTTAGGGGGCTAACGAACTTGAATTTGATTGAACCAAACCAAACAGGGCAGGTGTGAAAGCACCCTAAGTCACTAGTAGAGACCCACCTCTTTTCTTTACAGTATGTTATGACTGTTCACTTTGGTCAACTGCGGTTGTTCTTGAATGCGCTCTACAAATAGTGTTTGACTTGAGATGAACTGCACACAGCTCAATGACGACATAATGTCAAGGTATGCCTTTTGTTTCCACTTCGCCTCTCTGAGCAGGGCACATTTAGTTTCATTTGGAATATAAAAACTTCCTTTTGGAATGTTAACGTCATTGAATTTAATCTCAAAAGATGTCTGGGAAGATATGCATTTACTTCAGTCAGCTGGGAGCAGGCCAGTTGGACTACATTTTTCTGCTGTTGGTCACTGGATCACAAGTACTGCTGGGGGTTGGGTGCCTTACCTACGCACACCGTACATGTATGTTGAGGGAGGCTGGAAAATAAAATTCTATCATGAGTAAGGATTGGAATCAATGAACTATTAACACAGTCCATTTCTAGAAGCAGACTGCGTCAACCGTACAGTCCTTTTAGCATTACACACTAACGCTGCACAAGTACACATTCAAAACTATGGTGGGTTTTTTATTTCTGCAGTAGAGATCAAATAAGGAGGCTACATCATCTACATCAATTTTCCCTTCACCCCACAGCACCTCAGTTGGAGTGATAAAGGTGTGTTAGAGTGTGGGGTGTTGCCTCTGCTAATGATGTCAACTGGGAGAGGTGGCACCGTGTGTTGTTTGTGTCAGTGTGAGCATGTGTTTCGATGGGCCTGATGAACAACATTCCAGAGAATAGACCAATCCCTAGAGAGTTTTACATTCCGTAAAAAGCCCGAGGTGGGTGTGCGTGTATGTGTGTGTATGTTATGATGTTTTGTATAAACTAGGACATTTTTGAGTGATTACAGAGCCAGGGTTGATCCCTTTCCTTCTTAATAGCTATGTCACAATATTAACGCTGATACTATTGCAAAAGCTAAGAATAATAATTCATACATTTTTCCAGTTATTCCAGTTAAAGATAAAACACACATAATTACATTTTTGTTGGTTCTACTGAGATTAGAAGGAGTTAATATATGGAGTACCAAATGTAGAAAATATGTGACAATTTTCTAGTTGATGTATTTTAAATATTTAGTGCAGTTTCTTCACATTTGAGATAGAAATATATGTGAAAAAATGCCTTAAATAATTGATAATAAGGTTATAATTTAAAAAGTAAATTAAACATTTTTTTTAAAAGTTGAGAAATGTTCATAAGTTAAAAAAAGTCTAAATATTATTTACAAATGTTAAACTTAGATTTCACGTCTACATTTAGCATTTAAATGTACTGTTTAGATTTAACATTTATCATGAAGAGATAACTTTTTTTTTTACATTTAAACATATTTTTAATAATTCCATATAATATGTTGCTTTATTGTAACTGTATCTGAAAATGTGAGAAAAATGAGGAGGAAAGTGTGCTAAATATTAAAAATATATCCACGAGAAAATGATAATTGAACTTTCACATTTGGTGCCTCATAATAATAATATTAATGAAATTGAGCTTTATGTATGTGGCACTTTTAAAACCATGAGTACAAGTAAAAATAACAACAATAGGTCAAATAGAATTAAGTAGAATTTATAGTAATAAGGGGATAGAAATAAAATGCTTAGGTTCACTGTTAAAGCTGCAAAAATGAAATAAAACAAAATAAAATAATATAAATTAAAATAAAATAAATAAAATAAGTAAAACGGCATTTTTAATTGAGACCTTAACTAGGCAAGGCAGCTTTATTTGTATGTCACATTTTATACACAAGGCAATTCAAAGTGCTTTACAGAGCAATAATATATATAAAATATACATAAATATATAAAACAAAGCAAAGGATACAGAAAAGAGTAAAGAGAAAAAATATAAAATGTAAAATTAATTACTAAATAATTTACAGTTTTAAAAATCACCATTAAAAATAGCAAAAGTGCAGACAAGATGTGCAAAGATTAAAAAAGATTATTTAAAATGACTGCATTACAGGGTGGAGCAGGCAGAGTAAAAAAGGAATGTTATTATCTCGTGCTCAGAGTCGGGGCCTGTCTAACATCATCCAGGTTTGTGCTGCATGATAACAAAACGCTGTTTCACCACATTTTGTCCAGATTCTTGGGATGGTCAATAGGTCGGCCCCAGATGTCCTCAGGGTCCCAGAACTATGTGGAGAATTACAAAGTTTAGACAACCTGACTGCCCTGACAGAGCAGTGATCCATCAC
The DNA here is from genome assembly GCF_041903045.1 of Epinephelus lanceolatus. Taxonomy (NCBI): domain Eukaryota; kingdom Metazoa; phylum Chordata; class Actinopteri; order Perciformes; family Serranidae; genus Epinephelus; species Epinephelus lanceolatus. The sequence continues at coordinate 33,959,759 of NC_135751.1, forward strand.
CTCTATTATTTAGTCTTTTATCTTTTTAACAGAAGCTGACAGGAGAAGTGATGCTCAAAGCCTTAAAGACACTTTCTGATTTCAAAGGTATTTAAAAAATGTGAGATGTAGCTTGGAGCAGAGCCCCAGAGAGCCTGACAGGTTATCGATAAAGCTATGGGGCTTTCTTACTGTGCTTAAACAACCTGGAGGCCAGTCATAGCTTGTTTAAAGTGAATAAGAGACCAGGGGGAACATATCAAAGTCTAATTCTTTCTGTGCCAGTAGTCGTGTTTCCATTACATTTTAAACATACTTTTAAGATGTTGCAAAAATTGTTATTGGTCATGTTTCATGCTGTCCAGAGACAAAGACAAGTAGTGAGGTGCTTTGAGTGAATTTAAGTTTGGCTTTTATTGTGAAAGGTAAAAGCAGAATGTGTGAATGTGGCTGTGATGCCCAAATGTGGATAAGTTTAGGTGTAACCTATAAACACTGGCTACAATTCTAATGCACTAGAAAAAGCTGACAGCAGAGGAAGCTGGTCAGTCATGTGAGTTAAATGTTTGCCACGTCAGAACCTATCTGGCAAAGCATTTCCACATCCGATTTATTGCACCAACTCGTTTTCCACAAAATTTAGGAATATTTGGAAGTATGTCATTTCCATACAACTTGCAAAAGTGCAACAAACAAACAAACTATAAAACTACTAGTAAACAAACAACTTTCCTGGGCATTTTAAAATGAAGGTCTATGGGGACCGACTGGCTTTTGGAGCCAACCTCAAGTTGCCGTTCAAAGAACTGCAGTTTTTGGCACTGGGCTTCATTTTAAAGCTTGTGAGTGGTTCTAGTATTGAGCCTTGTGGTACACTATGTTATTTAAGTAGAAACACAGACATATTTGTATACATAGATATATTTAATTCGTATTTTCTTGTCTTTTATTTTTCATTGGGCAGTAGAGGATTGTCTCTGATTGGTTATCACATTACATGTCCTTTTAAAAAAGCAGATGATATGAGCTTGATGCTGAAACATATCAGTAGATTTGTTAGCCCATTGACTGAACATAAATTTACCCAAAATATTAACACATGAATTTATTCTTTTGCTGAGGTGCTGACTTTGTTTTTGGCAAATTTATAGACAAGGGCATCAAGCAAGAAGAATATGGTTATTGTTTGAATAAAAAAAAAAAACATTCACTTGTAGTGTTAGCACCATTTATGAGTGATAAGTTTGTTTTATTGTTAGATGCTGTGACTTACTGCAATATAGAAAGAAATATGTTTCAGTGTAATGTTAAAAAAGGTTGTTAAATATGTAAGGTTGCTTTGCCCCTGTTTATTTGACCTCTGTGAATCTTTACATTGGTGCTGTGCAGCTACTGTACGTATGCGACAAATGAACAGGAAGTGAAGCTTTTATTGTGAAATGTTCAGTTTGAGAAAATAAACGAGGACGGCGGAGCATCACGGTTGATTAACCATTCATTTGTTGGCGTTGCTACTGAGCCGGCTCAACATAATAAGCAGTTGTCATTACGACGTGGTTATTTATAGAAGTGAAATGAGACGATGCAGAATAAAGACAGCCGATACAGAAGTCCTAAAATTATAAGAAGCATCACACATTAGGGAGCACTTAACTCGAAACACTGATATTTCTAATATAAACAAAACCACAAATGATTACTTATGACTACAATGTTGAATATTTTTTTATAGTGGTAAAACACTTGCAACAAAAAGGTCATCTACTGCAGACAGGTGTTGAGGGAGTGATGGAGGCTGATCAGGGGACGGACAGGAGGAGGAGGATATAATCAGAGGTATAAAAATAGCCTCTGACTCAGCAGGTATATAAATACTGAGAGAACGGAAGAAGAAGCTGAGAGAGTGTTTGTGTCTGTGTTTATCCACTGATGACTCGATGTGTCTATCTCTTTCTACCTCTTTCGCTTATCCTGTCTTCCTTATTTCCTTATCTGTCTATCTACGCACCTGTTTACCTGCTCGTCTGTTTCTTAGTTGTCTTACCCTTTAATCCGGAGGACAACATAAAAATTCAACTCCTGTTTTATTAAGATTGCTTGCAGATTCATGTTTAATGTCACTCAGATTTCTGTTAACGTTTGTTAGTTTTTTTTTTATCATTTTCAAGAGTTGATGTTTAAGTCAAATTATTTTCACACATTAAATCACACTGTAAAAGATATAACCCTTTTTGTCCTGGTGTTGCTGGGACTTAATGATTTTGTTTTCTTAAACAAATAAACAAACAAAAGTGCATTTTCACATAAAAAATCACAAATATGATTAACAAGAAAATTCAAGAACTAAAATACAAACACTTTAACTGCACCGAACGCACATATCTAAATACCTTACGAGATGCAAATCCACCAGTGCAACATGTATCTTTTGGCAGTGGGTCATATGTGTGTGTCGATGACTATCACCTTTATCGTAGTGTAGTATTATAAGCAGTGATGTCAGGAATGTGTCCTGTCTGACAAGCTGCTTTAATGGTGACCTGATGTTGAGGACAAGCTCGGCCGACCTTAAGGCATTTTTCTCCTTAATAGTTTCTTTTAAAAGTAGAAAGAGTTAAATTAACAACAAATATCCCAACAGTCATTCAATAATTAGCTACTTCTTGTTGTATTATCCACACATTAGCTCAAGACAGCTGGGTACCATTAGCAGCAAGCTGATCATAGAGAAAATGTGTTCTGCTAAAATTATTCATTGTTGTAATAAAAAGACTCCAGCAAGGACATTTGGAAGAGTAAATTAAAGTTATTATTAGCCTGGATATGAGCAGACAAAATGGCTGACACAATAGCTGACAATAAACAAAACAAACAAAAAAAAACAAAACTTTTTATTGTCATCATATTATTTCATGTATCATTCTAAAGCTTCTTTTTTCTTAAGTGAGAAATTATGTGAATAGATGTGTCACCCAGTGATACGTCAGAACTGACTCTTGATATGTGTTAAACAGAAATACAACAACAGTCGCAGTACAGATTTGGATTTTAAAGTATGCTTTCCTAATTTTGATGTCATAGAAAAATATCTTTGATTCCATTTCATATTCAAGGTTCAAAATCAGTTGTCCTTCTTTCAGTATTTTAACCTTCCTGTACAGTAATATTAGAGTAAGAATTGAAAAAAGAATAGGAAAAAATGAAATAAATTACCCACACACATATGCGCAAAAAACAAAAACAAAACAGGAAATTAAATACATAAAGTTCAAATACAAAAACAGTAAAAAATAAAAATAAAAAGTGGATTACTGTCAGACCGAATACAAAGAGACAAAATTTCAGAAGCTTCTATTCATTATTGATTATAAAATTTGGTTGCAATTTTTTCGTGGATATATTGTGAATATTTACCAGACTTTCCTCATTTAAGACAGAAATTCAGGTAAAATAATGTGTTATGTGCAAATATTAATATGTTTATATATCAAAAAAAGTTAAATGTAAATGTTAAATATTGAATCTGAGTAGTTAATCTAAAAGTTATGCCAGAAATGGAATATTACATTGAAATTTAACACTTAAAATAGGTATTTAGATTCCGGTTTAACATTTATATTTAACATATTAAATGCAGTTTTTAACAGTATACTTATAAGTAAAAGAATAAATGTTAAAATCATATGTTAAAAATTAAAATGTTTAAATTTAAATAGTAAGTCTAACTCTAAGTATTAAATTTAAATGTTAAATCTGAATTTAATGTTATATGCAATTGTTTACAAAATGTTTATATGTAAAAAAAAAAAGTTAAATGAATGTGTGCAAATATTAACAATAGGTTTATAAATAAAAAAAGTTAAATATTAATGTTAAATTTTGAATCTGAATAGTTAATCTAAACATTAACTCAAAATTGAAATATTAAATACAAATTTAACACTTTAAATATTTAGATTTGGATTTAATATTTATATTTAACATATTATATGCAATTGTTAACAATATTTATACGTAAAAGAATAAATGTTAAAAAATGTTAAAATCTAATAGTAAATCTATCTCTAAGTACTAAATCTAAATGTTAAATCTGAATTCAATATTTCACTTATTATTTAGATTTACTATTTAGATTTAAATATAACATTTATATTTAACATTTATATACAGATCTAACATTTAGATCTAAATTTAATAGCCTATTTAGATTTAACAATTAACACTTAGATTTAACTTTTTTTTTCTTTTTTTTTTTACATATAAGAATTTTAACAATAACATATGTTTACTTGCATAAATATGAGGAAAAATTAGCATAATGTGAGGAAAGTGTGCTAAATATTCAAAATAAAGATGTACCCAAATGTTTACATTCGGCACCCCATAGTCAAGCAGCGTTTGCAACTTGCACCAAGACATCAATCTGAAATCTGGTGGCGGGACTCTTTATTAACTCCACTGTAGCTGCTGGAGAAAACAACACCATCTATGTCTGACCAGTAATCCAGTGAGAAATATATACTGTCACTTGAGCTCAGAAATTAAACGTCACATCCCTTTATCTTTTGTTTCATACTGAAAAAAGGGGCTTTTTCTCCTGCTCTTATTGAGATGCACTGTGTAGGCTGCATTTCATTGTACTGACTGTGTACAAGCACAATGGATTTACAAACTAAACATCCCTGCACTAATGGTGCATTAAAGCTTTTCTCCTGCCTGCCATACATGAACACAATGCTTCAGTAAGGTGCGGCTGAAGGGATCAAAGTAACACACACACACACACACACACACACACACACACACACACACACACACACTGAAACTCATGTTGTGTTCTTCTCTGATAAAACTCACCATGTCAATCAAATGGCACACAGACAACACAGGTTTGCATAACTCTGCACTCAATCATCTCTGCATACTTCCATTCCGACTCTCTGAAGTCATATCTGCTATCAGGGGGGTGGACAAAATAACAAGAACACCTGACAGTGTATTGCAGTACAGTCAGGTCTCATAGATATATATAACACTGACATGAATTCTAAACATTGCAATGTAAGTTTATGTCACTTACAGACCGCTTTTAGTTATTTTAACTAAAACCACAGTCTTTTCCTCAACTTAACTAAGTATTTTTTGCTCTCTAAACACCTCTAAACCTCTGTAAAAGTGTTTTTCTTTCCCTTAACTTAAGCAAGTTATTTATTTTTTATTTTTTTGGCTCTCTAAACCCATCTAAACTTCTCTAAACTAAGTGTTTTTCTTTCCCTTAACTTAATCACGTTTTTTTTCTCTGTAAACTTCTCCCCCTTAACTTAACCAAGTTTTTTTTATTTTGCTCTCCAAACCCCTCTTAACCTCTGTAAAAGTGTTTTACTTTCCCTTAACTTAACCAAGTTTTGTTTTTGCTCTCCAAACCCCTCTTAACCTCTGTAAGTGATTTACTTTCCCTTAACTTAACCAAGTTTTTTTGCTCTCTAAACCCCTCTAAACCTGTCTTAAAGTGTATTTCTTCCTCTTAACTTAACCAACCTGCAACTTAACCATGTATTTTTTTTATGCTCTCTAAAACCATCTAAACTTCTCTAAGAATGTTTTTCTTTTCCTTAACTTCGCCAAGTATTTATTTATTGTTGCTCTCTAAACCCCTCTAAACCTCTGTAAACGTGTTTTACTTCCCCTAACTTAACTAAGTATTTTTTTGCTGTCTAAACCCCTCTAAACTTGTCTTAAAGTGTATTTCTTTCTCTTAACCTGCGACTTAACCATGTATTTTTATTGCTGTCTAAACCTCTCTAAACTTGTTTTTTCCCTTACCCTTACCAACCTGGGACTTAGCTTAACCAAGTTTTTTTTTTTTCGGACACTAAACCTCTCTGATAGTGTTTTTCTTTCCCTTAACCAAGTATTTTTTGCTCTCTAAACGCCTCTAAACCTCTGTAAAAGTGTTTTACTTTCCCTTAACTTAACCAAGTTATTTATTTATTTTTTTGGCTCTCTAAACCCATCTAAACTTCTCTAAACGTGTTTTTCTTTCCCTTTACTTAATCAAGTTTTTTTTTTCTCTAAACCTCTGTAAAAGTGTTTTTACCAAGTTTAACCAAATTTTTTTTGTTCTCTAAACCCCTCTAAACCTGTCTTAAAGTGTATTTCTTTCTCTGAACTTAACCAACCTGTGACTTTTTTGCTCTCTAAACCTCTCTAAAAGTGTTTTTCTTTCCCTCAACTTAACCAACCTGCGACTTAACCATGTTTTTTTGCTCTCTAAACCTTTCTAAAATTGTTTTTTCCCTTACCCTCACCAACCTGCGATTTAACTTAACCAAGTTTTTTTTTTTTTTTGCAAACTAAACCTCTCTGATAGTGTTTTTTCCCCTTAACTTAACCAAGTTGCTTTTTTTTGCTCTCTTAACCCATCTACACTTCTCTAATAGTGTTCCCTTAACTTAACCAACCAGCAACTTAACTAAGTATTTCTTTGCTCTCTAAACCTTTCTAAAAGTGTTTTTCTTTCTTTTAACTCAAACAACATGCAACTTAACCAAGTTGTTTTTTTTCGCACACTAAACCTCTCCCATTGTATTTTTTTCCCCTTAACTTAACCAAGTTTTGTTTTTGCTCTCTTAATCCATCTAAACCTCTCTGATAATGTCTTTCTTTCCCTTAACTTAACTAAGTTTTTTTTTTTTTTTTTTTTTTTGCTCTCTTAACCCATCTACACCTCTCTGATAGTGTTTTTCTTTCCCTTAACTTAACCAACTGGCAACTTAACTAAGTATTTCTTTGCTCTGTAAACCTCTCTAAAAGTGTTTTTCTTTCTTTTAACTCAAACAACATGCGACTTAACCAAGTTTTTTTCGCACACTAAACCTCTCCGATTGTATTTTTCTTTCCCTTAACTTAACCAAGTTTTTTTTTTTGCTCTCTTAACTCATCTAAACCTCTCTGACAGTTTTCTTTCCCTTAACTTAACCAAGTTTTTTATTTTGCTCTCTTAACCTTTCTAAACCTCTCTAAGTGTTTTTCTTTACCTTAACTTAACCAAATATTTTGTTTTGCTCTCTAAACCTCTCTAAAAGTGTTTATCTTTCTCTTAACTTAACCAACCTGCAACTGCTTCACAGCTAAACTGTGAACTGACTTTGCATTTGCACTGTTTATTTTGCCAACATGGAATTTTAACACATTTCATGTCACATTTCAAGGCTTTGTTAAGAGGTCATGTCCTTTTCACATATTTCTGTGAGACTGTGTTGTGCAATCACATCCTTTGCAATACCACCTTTATGAGGGTATTTAAGGCTGTCTTAGAGAGGTGTTTCTATTATCCCCCAGTACCTTTTAACCATAAATTATTTTCTACTATCGACAGTAGTAGTATAATGTACTTTACTATAGATTCTTTACCAGAAAATAAAGATGATTAAATGTTTTCGTTTTACCTTGGTTAAAAGACTTTAATTAGAAAGTAAGACCATGAATTTATGGGATTCTTGTGTACTTACATACAAAGTAAACAATTCCTGATTCAGTAAAATCAGCTGCAGATTTCCTCACAAAATTCAATGGTTTAAAACACCAGTTTCCGAACCACTCATACATACTGTGTTATAAATACAATAACAGTAACAAAATTATAACAGAGTTCTTATCAATGGACATATCCATCCCTTATAATTGGTATTCTTCACACTTGTATTTGTATAATTGTGTATACTTCAATACTGTGACAAGAATATCTGTCCAAACTAGTTGTTTAACATCCATAGTCCAGACAGTATTTAACAGCCATAGTTTAGCAACATGGAGATGAGTCGTATGTTGTAACTGGAGAAGTGGGTGGAGGGGGAAGCAGTAATGTCGTGTATCAGTGGCTGTGAGTCAGACTCAAACCTACGACATTGTGGCATGTGACCTGGCCTGCTGAGCCACCGGTGCATGCTGGCAACAGCACTTCCTGTCCTCTTTATTAGGCCCAGAGAAGACGATAAACCAGTTTTTTTCAGCTGACAGCTGGCAAACTGTTTGTTCATATGATTAATGAGCACTTCAGGATATTGTGCCATTTATTTGCTCTTATATTGCATGTATGTTTAGATTTTGTAGCTGATTTCTGTTGTTAATCACTGCAACATATGCAGCACGATCAGAGAGAGACTGTAACAGGGTTTTTTTTGTGCAAACAGAGCATCTTGTGCAATTAGCACTCAAATTTAGTCTGTTAAATGGATAAATACAACATGGACAAATACATTGTTTGGAGAGTGTAGACATAATGCAACCACAACTTGCCCCCTTACTGAAATATTTGAGTGTTATTAGTCTCTGGTCACAGCCATCGTCTGCAAATGTAAAATTCTGGTGGATGAACGAGGTCTTTAATGATAAAAATGTATTCTTTGGTATTACAGTGTTACACCATCCTAAACTACATCTAGGAAAATCCTGAGATAGTTAGCCATTACAGAATTACCCTAACTACGGGATTTCCCATATTAAGAATCCTAAATTAGGCTAGCATAGACCTGGGACCAGTTGCACAAAACACCTTTAGTTTTCTCCTTAAGCATGACACTTAAGGCTTAATTTCTCCTTAGCTGAGGGATTTACACAGTTGCACAGAATCCCTTTAAAAGGTTTCCTTAGTTAAGGAAAAACATTAACTCATTTACTGAGTTGAAAGAGATTTTACAGCAGTAAAAGTTTCCATGGACATTGTTTGTTTGCTTGGACTCATGCTTGTGACGCCTGTTATTGTCTCACAAAGTTGAAGTTAGAGAGTGAAAAAATGGCAGAAGAAAAAGAGAAAACAAGAAAACCATATTGGCCAGAGGAGGTAAAGATCAAACTTCTGGAGGAATACGGTCATTGAAAGCTCATACTACAAAGTAAATTTGATCCCCAAAAACAAAACGATTGTAGGAGTCAAATCTAAAGTGTATCCATCAAGTTCTCCTGGGTGTAGAACACTTTTCTCGAGGTGTGTTAGTTTTTTTCACTCATCACCATAGCCTCGGTCACGTTGCAGTTAAAATAGAGTCAGAGGTCCCTTAAGTTTTGTTTTACCTTGCTTTGGTTGCTAAGGTCTTTTGTACAACGGTCTGGGGTTTCCTTAAGTATAAGATGAAGACAAGGAGAAGACCATAAATACTTAAGTGAATATTTAAAGGAAAAAGCTAAGGAGAAGGCTTAAGGGTGTTTTGTGCAACCGATTTTATTTTGGGGAAACCTTAACTTGAACTTTGAGGAAAACTTTAGCTTAAGGTGTTTTGTGCAACTGGCCCCTGGTCTTAAATTCATGCCAAAAATGTGTCTGTATGGCAGTGACAATAAAAACAAAAAACAACATAAACACTGAAATATAATGATTGAAACGCTACTCAAACCGTATGATGACAGTTTAAATTTCCCACATCATGTGACGCCATTGTCAAGACAATTAATTTTGAATTTGATCAATTCTATGTCTGAGCCCTACAAGGATCTTTCCTTCCTGTCTGTCCACAGCTAATCTTGCAAACTACTGGACCTATCACCAAGTTGCGTAAGGTAGTTACCACGGGCCCCATGACGAAATCATGACGGAGATAGGTTGAGGGCATATAGCTTATAGCAAATGGCATCAGTTTTTAATTTCATGTGAGATTTTCTTTGAACACAGGTGTAGTTCAGGGTGACAATCTGAATGCTACTGCAGCTGCACTGTCTATATACACACCCCTGCCTATCACCCTAATATGTTGTGTTCACATTGATGACTCTATAGTCAAGCACCTCTTGTGTTAGCAGTGATTTACAGTTGAAAAACCTGTTTTACTGACTGTCATTACCGTCATTAACTGCTGACTCCTCACTCCTTTTTACCAGGCAGTAAGGGCTGCAAGCTTTCTGGAAATCACTCATCTGCAGATTAATTCCATATCCGATATGTTAAGATCCACTAAAGTTAGGCACGATACAAGGTGAATAAATCCCAATGTTTTTGTAACCTTCGCTGCCATCTTGACTGTAAGGACCCTGTTTTGTCCCATTAGCCTCACTGCATCATACCACGCATGGAGCGTTTCATAAGTGCAGCAGTTTGCCTGCCCACTTTTGTAGACTTGCAGAATATGTTGGTTCGATCATTTTTTTCTTGATGTTTGTGCTTCTTCCATAAGTAAGTAGGCAGGGTATGCAGTTAACTGTTTCTTTGGCAATGGCAATTCAAGGCTATTAACTGTGCTTTATGTTGTCATCTCCTACTTTGTTGTGCTGTGGCCTACAGACAAAGGTAATACCATTAAAAGTTCAGTTATAAACAACATAGATCAAAGATTTCTGGCTGTGTATCATCTAAAACCTGTGCTGCAGCATGCATTCCCATGCTTGAAATTTGGTTTAGACTGGTTGTGATCAGTCGCAGTGATCTTTGAATAATGGATCCATTTGTGCTCTCTTATTATTCTAGTAGTCCTTTTCTCAGGCTTTGTGCAACACACACCCTGGTTGTTACTGAAAATCAAAAATCAATCAAAAATCACTTTGCAGTATCCCTGTTGTTGAGGTCCATCATTGGAATAACTCAAGGGATCTTCAGGCTTCAGCTTGACTGTGTGGTGGACTGACTCCGGTTGATGGTGAACGTACGTCCAGTCCTAAAATAGTTCTCTATTTCCTCCAGTGAGCGGCCCCTAGTCTCTGGGATGCACACGGCGTTGAACAGCAGACAGAGCACGCACACCACTGTAAAAATCAGGTAGGGCACATACAGGCCATACTTGTCCTCCAGGTGTGCAAAGGCGTGCGTGAGCATGAAGGCCGTCAACCAGCTGACAGTCACGCACAGACCTGAGGCGACGCCCCGGGCAACCAGCGGCAGCACCTCAGACATCAGCAGCCATGTGATTGGGCCCCATCCCATGGCGTATCCTAGGAGACAACCAACAATGGTGACAAGGTAAGCAGATGATGTCCAATAAAAGCACAGAGAGTCATTGTTAGGCACAACCACAGCATGGCTATGACAAAACTACTAAAGTGATTCATTCTGTCCTTCGCTTTTGAGTTTGGAGAGACGATTGCAATATCCTTGAACCTAAGTAGTGCCACATAACCACGCTATGATGTTTCTCAATTAAGACATTTAAAGAATATGAATGAGGAGATGGATGTTGACGTGCAGCGGCAAGATGCGCACGCTCTGTTAAATACATAAACACATGACTGACAGGTTATGAAATTTTTCCCCAACAAACAAGCTGTATCTGTGTCTCCATATGATGTTTGTTTACAGCTTGCTCGTATCTTGACGGTGTGAACTCAAACTAAAGACAAGAGTCTATAGTGTGCTCCAGGAATGAATCCCTGAAACTTGGAAATGAGTTTCTGCACTCCCAGTTCCCTCAACTTAAAGTCAATGGGTTTTTGGTGAAGCCCAGTTCAAACCAAAGATTCACGACGAGACTAAACCATTTTAGAATGTTGCAGAGAAAAGTTGCAGTGGTATGAACTGACCGTCAGAGCTCGACTCAAGCCGGCTGATGGTGTCGCCTGCAACTCAGCTAGTCATACTGGTGGTGGCTGGTTTTAGAATGTAAAGCACGTCACCTGTTTCTACAGCCAGTCAACTTGTAGTGACGTACGCTAGTTAAGTCAAAATGACTGCAGACGGCGTGTTGGCTTGCTGCGGCAGGTGCTCCATCCCTGCTGAGCCTTCTGTTTCATTACCACTACAAATGCAACTGTAGCCAGTATCTCACTATCACTATCCTCATTCATATTTCAAGAAGCTATGAATTATATTCAGCCACAAAATAAGCCTGAAAAGCTGCAAAGCAGAACAGAAGTACAGAGAGTTGTTGCATAGAGATGATACACCGTCTCATCTAGTTGCATTAATGTGAACCAGCAGCTTTTTACAATGTGACAGAACGACGTATTCCAAGTACTTGTCGAAAATCTTTGGTCTGAACTGGGCTTTAGATGCCTGAAATAGGGTCTGTGGTTAACACAAGCTTAAGAAACGTTCATGTTTTGTTCTACAACAAAAATACATCAGTAAATACCCCATTCATGAATTTCGAAGTTTTTGTCTTAAAAAAGACGGTTGCTAACAAGTGGCTAAATGAGACTACCCCGAACACGGCTTTACATTCTTGTTGTGGTAGGAATGTTAAGTCATGTGACCGTGGTGTAGTTTATTTATAGCCTAACGTTAACTTTTTACCTCTGCAGACTGCACTCAGGCTTTAAAAATCATATAAGTGGTGTTCATTTGTGAAGATTATCCTGCTGAACAAAATGCTTAAGTATCATAAACGTTTGTTTGCCACAAGGCCTCGTTTCTGCAATAATGTAAAATCCAATGGAAAAATCCCATAGGCTTTTTGACGAGGGAACCAGGGCAGCCCAGATAGCCCTTGTTTATGCGCTAAGCAGCTCTGCTTGTGTACAAGTCTCTCCATGGCCTAGCACCAAAGTACATCTCTGACATGTTAGTGCCATATGAACCATCTCGGACTCTGAGGACCTCAGGGACCGGCCTCCTGCTGGTGCCCAGAGTCAGGACTAAACATGGGGAATCAGGATTCCAGTTTTATGCAGCTAAAATCTGGAACAGTCTTTCTGAAGATGTGAGACAGGCCTCTACTCTGACAATGTTCAAATCTAGGCTCAAAACAGCTCTATTTCACTGTGCATATGACTGAAAGGATCTTGTCTGCACTCTTCTCTTTTAAAGTTCATTTTATAATGATTATTTATGTTTTTATTTTGTATTGTGATTTTAATGCATTTTCTTGTTCTGTAAAGCACTTTGAATTACTTTGTGTACGAATTGTGCTCTACAAATAAACTTGCCTTGCCTTGCCTAATGATATGGAAAGCCTTGTCATGCAAGTTGACAGGATTGGTTCCTTAGGTTTGTGACGTAAGAAACCCTGGCTGATTGAATCTGTGCTTTTCATTGGTACACTGCTGTTCTACGGCAGAAATGCTCAGCCATGGCGTTGACTGCTTATTTCACTTATGATACGTCTTGTAGCATATGAAAAACATTATGTGGACGTGTTAACAAGGTTAAAAATGTTTTCATTAGAGGGGGTCCTAAAATATCTAAAGCAAGTTTCATGATAATCTGCAAGTTGTTCAGATATTTCAGTTTAAAGTGGTGCACTGAATGACGACCAACATTGCTGCTACCACGGCTAAAGACAAAGGTGTGATTAGATAGAGCCGGATTTTGATCAAAACAAGTTTCCTGAAACACTCACCAAATATAAACACCATGGTGCTGATGAGAGGAATGAGGCTTGCTGCAGATTGGTGGCTAGCAGCCAAAGTGTAGTCCAAACCCACAGTGACATTAGGAGGGACGGGGCCTGGAGGGCAAGGTGTGGTATGGGAGTTCATGGTCAGAGTCAGCGTGGACAGGAACATCAGCATGCTGGATGTGTAAAGCAGGGCTTTCCGTCCTGCCTTGTCCATTAAACAGGCTGCCACGGCAACAGAAAAGAGGCGGACCGCACCCACAATGGCAGCATCATACCTGACAGACACAGAACGCGGAGGGATCAGTATCAGGAACAGACCAAACAGATTTTGTGATTAAAATAAAAGAGGAATAAATAGATACATAATAGACATAAATAAAGAACAGACCTGGCCTCGAGGGGAAGTTTGCTTTTGGAAAAGATGGGCTCCAGGTACACCAAGATGGGCGTGATGCCCGTCATCTGCTGCAGGAAACGCATCATCACTGAGATGAAGATTGGCCGGTAGTAGTTGGGTGTGGCCAGCTCTGACCATGTGACTTTACCCTGTGTGTTGATGCTGTGCTGCATTGGGACACACACAGATAAACAGATAAACATGTGTGCGAACATCTTTACATTTATTTAAAAGTCTCAATTGGAAAAGTGGATGACGTGACACCTAGGCGAGACATTTGCCAAGCTGCAGACCGATGTTTGAGACCAGCAAACAACAAAACAGGCAGTTTGTTTTAGCAAGATATCAATGGCATTTCCAACTGTGAGTTTGCCTCCAAAAATAGGTGTTTTTCAAGGCATCTGCAACACTTCCAGCAGCAACTGTGCCACCAAAATCAGGGGGGGTTTAAGCAAGACATTGGTGGTATTTCCAGCCATTCTTGTGCCACCAAAACCAGGTGTTTTAGTGTGTTTAGCAAGACACTGGTGGTATTTCCAGCAGTGATTGTACCTAGAAAGCTAGTTGTTTTTTAATAAGACATTGGCAATATTTCCAGTCATGCTTGTGCTACCAAAACCAGGTGGTTTTTAGTGTTTTAGTAAAACATCTGCAACACTTCCACTTACTGAGTTTTTTTTTTAGCAAGACATTGGCGGTATTTCCAGCTGGGTTATTGCCACCAGAACCAGGTAGTTTTTCTTTGTGTTTTTAGCATGTTCAAGGTTACTTTATTCCCTTCTCCCTTCTCCCTTGGGAGACATTTGTCTTGGATAAAGGGAAACTGCTGCGTCAAACCAGACATTACAATACAAAACATTGGACCCGTGCAAAACATTCACTGGTGCAAATTCGACACTGCAAATTACAATTACAGGGCATACTACTACTACCTGGGTATTCAGACACATTTCCACTTGTGCACTCACAAACTCACACATTCTTCTTCATACTTAAATACTGTATACACTATATTTTGTACTGCTCCAAGCCTGCTACCACAAATTTAATCAACTACTTACTGCAGACCTTAAGGGCCTCCTATGTTTTTGTCTGTTCTCCATGTGCCCATGAATAAGTTTGACTGAAAGAGACCATTTCCAGCAGCGGTTGTGCCACCCAAACCAGTTTGACATTGGCGACATTTCCAGCTGTGATTTGCCACCAAAACTGGTTAATTTAAGCCAAAGCATGATCTTTTTCTAACCATAACTATGTGGTTTTGTACCTAAGCATAACTAAATGATAACCACAGTGCTGTAGAAATGTAAAGGTTCAACATTTTCACCTCATGATAACGTACAAATGTTCCATGTGTGTGGTTTGCAGAAACACAGACAACGCAGACATTTATTCTGGCAATTGGGTTGAGTATGATGTTGCAGTCTTAAAACCATGACCCTCTTACCTTTATGGCACTGAGCTCAGACTGTGTGTCGTAGTGTTTTCCCCTCAGCCAGCGGATGACCCTCTCAGCCTTCTGTTCTTGGCCCAGAACGAGGAGCCTCCTGGGGGACCTGGGCATGAACGCTAGCAGCACAACCATCAGCAAAGCTGGCACCTCCCCCGCCACTGCCAGCCACCGCCAAGGTATCACCAGACCTGCACATCATACGTGATATTCAGATTATGAGAGAGTGGAAGCAGGAAGTAGACTCGTTTTCAGGATAGGAGTGTCAGCTTAATGTTTATAAACAATGCTCGAAATTAGTATTTATGCAGCCATATTGGTATGTTCCTACCCATGGCGTAGAGCGCCAGTGCCCCAAACACAGCAGTGATCTGAGGACAGGAGCCCAACGCTCCTCTCACTGCCTTGTGGGAGATCTCTGAGATGTAAACCTGCGATTTACCCACATGAACAAAAACATACAATCACAAACTTTACACAATTGTTGTCAGCATCATCATAATAAACTATTTGGTAAAAAAAGAGGTAATTGGGACAAAAAGAAAAAAACTTGCACAAATAGGTTAAAATAAAAGTTCCTGTAACCATGGTAACCTACAGGGATGGATGCTGCGGTCATCCCACCAGCAACACCTGTGAGGAAACGGCCCACGTGAAGCATCCACAAGTGGAAAGCCCCTCCCATCAGCATGTATCTAAGGCACATACAGAGAGGAGTTTTTAAAGTTAACAGTACACTCAGACTCAAACACAGACACCATGACCCATCTATGGATTTTAATTTACTCAGAACAGACAATGTACAGTAAAGTTATCTAATGATGTCTCCTTTTTGCAGTACACAATATGCAGATGTTTCTCTGGGTTTTCTTGTCCTGCATTCAAAATGCAAATGCACTTTTCTCAAAGTGGAAATACATGCTTTGCTTTAAATTATCATTAAGAAGTAAATGCTAATTGCACAATGTAATGGCTATAGAATAATGTCATTATTGTCTATTAACTAAAAGTCTGTCTCCACTTTAAGTAAAAGTTACTATTATCAAAAAATTGTGTTTCATGTGTCAAAAGTAAAGTAGGGTAAAACTTCATTTAAAAGCCTAGTCACAATTAAACGTTTTACATGCCCAGTGTGGCTACACATTTTGAAAAATAAAGGCCTGTCTCAATTAGAGGCCTGGTCTGGTTGCCAAGCAGTTCTTCTTTTTTTTTTTTAATTTTTTTTTTTTTTTATAGAAACGAGGTTGTTGACTGCCTCAAATTATGTGTCCACTCCTCGATTACCCTGTAAGTTATTCTTATTTATTTAGTCTGTAAGGCTCCTCAGATCAAAAGAATCGAAAGCGTTTTTCATAAAAAGTGGTGAGTAATGTTTTAGAGGATAAAGTGCTGGGTGCCATAATCCGCAATTGCCGTAATGAGGTGGTCTTACTCTGAAGTTGGCGAAATCTGGTACTTGGGCAGTGACTTGTGGCGTCAGAAACTGACAAGAAAAAGTCGTCTTTTAACGTCGGCATGATACCCAGGTCGCCGTTATAGTAGAATAGCACTACGTGGCATCTGGGGTAAACGCTATGGGACAAGGACAAAAGTTAAAGCAGCGAAAGTCTGAGTAGGGTGGGCAGCAGTGGTGGTGGATGGGCCCAACAAACACTGACTGTCACCCCGGAGAGCAGTGTTCGCATCCTGTAAGATTATAAAGTCAAACCCTGTTCTTTTCCCTAAACCTAACCACGTGCTTTTATTGCCTGAATCCAACCACCTGCGTTAGTTGTTGGAGGAAAAAACGTCAATTTGCGTTATTATACCGACATATTGCAGTATATTTTGAAAGAAGACAATGCATGTAACAGGCAGAACTTGACACGGTGTCCAAGAACGTCAACAACCAACACACCCAGGGTACCTTTAACGTCGCATCTGGACGTGGAGGGTCCATGACCAAATGTCAATATGTGACAAGGCCGGAGTGAGAATGTGTTCTCATAACTCACTCTCACTCTGATGCGCTGTCTGTCCGAGCATGACCAAATGAATGACTCATTACTAATATATTTTCCTAAGCCTAATTTTTATACACAGAATATTCATACTAGTTTAAATAAACAATTTGATTGTATGTTCCATCTTCGCTGAACAACAGTTTTGTGTGAAAGGAATTAAAGGCCTGTCCCAAATATAGACCTGTTGATTTCAGTGATTTAAGCAAATAATAGCCCGGGTTATTAATTAAAGTTTTGCAGTACTTATTACAAGGAGTGGACACCGTCAGTGTTAAATTATTCATTTGTTACCACAAAACATTAAAGTATAAGTAGCATGATATTGTCGTAGCTCATCAAGATAAAGCAAATTTGAGCTACTTATCATACAGTTTAGTTTAATCAGCAATATTGCAAAGTATTTCATGAAGCGACCTTTCATTTGGTATGAAAATTTATAGCTGCTGCTCACCTACAGTCTGTTCACACAGGGTTTTTCCCTTATGTTGCCTAATTTGATGTCTGTACATTGTGACTGACCCTATCGTCGAAGGCACTGCTGACATCATGATGCTCAGCTTCCGTCCGATCAAGTCGTTGAGCAGCATGGCCCCCAGCCCTCCGGCTGCTGCACCCAGTGTGTAGATGGAGCCGAACCAGGCCGCCTGCTCCGTGTCCATCCTGAGCTGAGGGTCAGCATCAGGGCTCTTGAGCTTCGGCAGGACCGGAGACGAGTAGACCAGAGAGTAACCAAAGCTGAAGTTCCCCAGGACGGCCGCGAAGACGGCCAGGTACAGTCTGGAGTTATTGATCTGGGGTGGAAGGATGGGGACAAGTTAAAACCAGATGAAATAACTACAGTAAACACTATATTTTATGATTCAGAGCTAATCTTGGTGAGAAGGGAAGTGTGTTTTTTGTTTCTGGTTTGACCCAAAGTTAACTGCAGAACATCTAAAGATGAAGTCATCACAGACTTTTTTGCATAAGGACATGTGGTCTCTGGAAAATGCAGTAAGAAGCTTCCCAGAAATGATTACTTAACCAACTTTGTGCCTTGATATAAAAAAAAAAAACGGAGGGCCACAGTGTGACAGCAAGGATTTAAACTGACTTTAGGTTGGTTAATGTACTGTACGTTTACTGCACTGAAAGCTTCTGTTTCAGCCATGATGCTTTCTGCAAGTGCAACATTTAAACCAGACTGAATTTCTTGCAACCCAGCAACACTTCAGTTATGTTTTACAATTAGATGGCCTATCCTGCAAGTCAGGTTGATCGGGTTAATCAACAGAAACAGTTCAGTTCACACTTCTTTATTTGTACCACTAATAATGCGTGCTTCTTTTTTTGTTTTAGCCAGTACTTCAACTACCTGATAAAATGTGGTTCAGCCTAGACCAGACTGTGCAGTAGTTTATAGGAACTATTTAAGGAAGTTGTTGTTTAGGGAAGGATCTCCATGTAGCTGTGCGCACATGTGGTCATGCCTCACTTTGATTATGAGTTTTGAATGTTGAAACGAAATCTACACTCTTGCACATGCATCTTTATTACAGTATGTGAATAAATCACCCTTTTAGTCTTCAGCAATGACCTTGAGTCACTTTCTAGACTCTCTGGGGCTGGGGCGTCTTATAGATGTCTAAATTAATCTGCTGCACAAAGCCATGTAGTTTCTGACCACATTTAGTTGCACTAATTGCCATGAATTCAGACTTAAGAAACACAGCTGACCGCTCAGCTCCCTTCACTTCTGCAGAAAATACTTACAGGACATTTTATTGGGATAACTCAGTGAAGAGTGTAACATAATACAAAGAAACTTCCAGTAATAATAAATCTCAGTGCAGTGCAGACCTTTAGCAGAGCTCACATGTTGTGCTCGGGCTCAGTCAACGGTCAAGATCAGGATTAACAAAAAGACAAACAAAAACAACTAACTGTTTCCTCACTGCTGTATTTCCACAGGATACCCTGGTCTCCTCCTCTCATGACTCACTCCACAGTTTTTATCCTGGCTTATTCAAAGCTCCAAGCTTTCAACTCTTCAATTAATTGTCAACTAATTTGATAACCTATCCATCAGTTTGATTAATGTTTTTAAGAAAAATAAATGAATATTCTCTGGTTTCTTTACTTCTCTACAAGAGTAAACTGAATATCTTTGGGTTGAGGACAAGACAAGACATTCAAGGACAGGAAGGAAGGAAGGAAACATTGACCATCTTTTCCTATCATTTTCTGACATTTTATAGACCAAACAATTGGATCACTTGAGAAAATAATCGCTAGCTGCAGCCCTAGTTTAATTTGCATTAGACAAATGCACAGTTAGGACTGATTGAACACTACAGACTTGTCTGAAATAATACTGTGATTTCCCCACAATAAATTCCACTGTAATCCCTCAACATGATGAGAATTTATCTTTTTTTGTTCATGTTAAATCAGTCAATCACGGAGTACATTTGCAGGCTATTTATAAGTCAGATTTTTCATACCCTGGATTCAGATGATGTTGGTCTGTTGAGCAGTGGAGTCTCTTCACCCATGTCTGCAGCAGCCTGCACAGCCAAGCCTTATCAGAGGTGATTGATTTGAATATTCTGTTCCCGGCTCTGTTTGTTCTCCTCACCAAGCGGTGAAGTACTACTTCTGCCTTCTAAAAACGCTGCCAGACAAAAAAACTAAAGTTCATCTTGCTCCAGTGAAGCTTCCAATAAAGATGATCCTCTTTCGCAGGCTAGGATAGAAAATGAAAGCAGGCTGGAGAAATACAAAGACTAATATCTGCACTTTTCAGGTGATAAGCTGTGTGTGTGCTCCAGGGGTTTCCAGGCTGTCAGACTGAAACTGACGGTGGTTAGCTTTAAGTACAGTCACAAGGAAAGTGAAACTGGAAACTCTGTCCACACTGGGCTTTCACAAGAGACACTGCAGTGGAATATGTGAATAATTGAATATTTCTAATAGGCTGCAGTAACTGTGGAAGAGATTATTTTTTATTTTGTTTTTTAATTAATTAATAATTTTTATTTTTTTATTTTTTTTTCATCAGAATTTCAGATTTATTACGAAGTAGGTTTTCATTTACAAGGAATTTGCTTTTGGTTTTGGCGCATACATTAAATGTACAATACAAGTATTAATTTAATTTAATTTAATTTTATTTTATTTTCTTAATTTTGATTTAATTTTATATACTTTATGTCTCCACAAGGGCAAAAAAGGTATATTAATTAAAATAAATAAATAAATAAAATAAAATAAAAGATTAAATTAAATTAAATTAAATTAGATTTAAATGTTTATTGTTTGTTTAATGTATGAACCAAAACAGCAAATATTAAGGAGAAATAAAAAATAATGCAAATAAGTAAGTATGGAGCAGAAAAATCACTATAAAAATAATAAAAATGATACGTTAAACAAGTACTACATAAGAAATATGTAAATTATTGCTGTTTCAGAATATGAAACAAATACAATTTGTGCATGATGTGCAAAAATAATACGCTCAGTATTACACATTTTAGGAATAATAACTGTCACAGAATGTTGATGCAAAATATTGACTATTTACAGATTTAAGAGTATCTGCATTGTCTTTTAAGATCCATGTTGGATGTGAATGATAAAAGTCTAGTGTTAATAAAGCCCAAGTGTTGCAACCTGGTCATGAACAGAAAGCAGAAGGGAGGGATACAAAGGAAGATTCCTGTATTGGGTCAATCAAAGAGAAAGCAGAAGAGGAAGACAGGAGTCAGATCCCTCCTGCGAGTTGAGTCAGGGAAAGAGGAAAGTACATGCTGCTTCTCCATCAGCCCACGCATCATGAGATTTACTGCTGGTATTAGCAACATGCACAACATGCAAATAGCCTACAATAACACACATATACTGTTCCCTCTTCTGCAGATATCGAACTGTAATGTGTTGTACAGAACGGTTATGAAAGTGGTATTGTAGTGGAGAAAAACCAAAGTAATGTTTGCAGAGCAACAACTCTCAGTATTTAAACATCAATGTAACTGTGTTGTGATCCATTATTCTACATTTTGATAAACACCATCTAACAGACATCAGCTGTTTTGACAAGTTCACTTTTCTTTGTCTTCATCTGTGCAGGAGCGTGTGAGAGAGAGGCAGAGAGAGTACCTGTTAAATCCATCTGCATTTCCTCTGAGGTCCCCAGTGATGTTGTGGAAAATGGAAAGTGTGTTCTTGTCCCAGCATGTGGGTGTGTGCTTTTTGTGTATTGTATATGTGTGTGTGCATGTGTTCATTGTGTGTACACACTTTGTGTATCAAGACCAGCCCTGTTCAGCTATGTCTTTCTCTCCTCTATTTGTTCCTTCACCCCCAGATATCCACACAGCGACCCAGGCTCCCAGCTGCATCTATCCCAGCTCTGTTGCACCATGGGCAGCCTCAGTTTCAGCTGCTGGCCCCTGATCCTGCTCCATATGCTTCTGCTGCAGATTCAGGCTGTTCAGGTGCAGGGAATTGATCCCGTATCTCAGAAGCTACGACGACTCAACGAACAGGTTGGTTTGAATCAGACTGTGTATGTTTCTGTGTTTTATTATGGCGTTTTTCTTAATTATGCAAAATGATTAAAGGAGATGTTTTAACAGTGCATGAACAGTTAGAGTTGAATTAACTTTAATGAGCCTATTCTAACTAATTATTTGACTTTCTTTTGCAAAAATGTGGCTCCCTCCACCTTTAAAGTTTAATTTGAAATGGATTACACTTTCACTATTAAAGCACATTAAGCAGCAACTCTCTCTATTATAAACGCTACAGTTGAATTTCGCCACAACAACAAACAAAACAATTTTTTTTATCATAAATTATCATAATGGAATATTCATTAATTTTAGGTGCTATGGATACAAAAACACACCTCTTTTTAGACCATTTAGTATGAGGTATTGCACCTCATTTAGCTACCTATTCCTTTACAGAAAAAAATGTAACCAAAAACATTTTGTCATATCAGCCCAATAAATCAAAAACACTAACTACATACTTGTTCAAGATGTAGTTAAACCAGAATCAGGCTTTTTGACATCTGTAATGATGTTAAATTAGCAAGAACTAGCTAACTGACAAGGGCTAGCTGATGAGATAGCATTTTAGCTAAAGCTAATTTGTCTGCTTTTTCCTGTTTCCTGTGTTTAAAAAGATCATTTTAATTATCCAACATCTTAGTGGTGATGAGTCTGTTATGTGACATTAATAGAATAATAGCTAAATCTTAAATCATCATGAAGTGACACGTGATAAACTGACGCTAGTCCAGCTAAAAGCTAACTAGCCTAGCTGAAAAGTAAGCTAGCAGTTACAGCCAGCCAGTGGTGGAAAGTAGTCTAAGTGATTACATTTACTTAGATACTGTACTTACTGTACTGTGGAATGAGTCGTAAAACACAGAAATGAGTTAGCATTTCTGTATCTCTCAGCAACACATTCTCACCCCAACGTTCAGTCATGGACTTTCCACATTCAGATATAACGTGAAAGGCTGGGTGCATTGGTTGTTGACGTTCTGGGACGCCGTGTCAAGTTCTGCCTGTTACATGCATTGTCTTCTTTCAAAATACACTTCTGTTTTCACAGGAAATTTACCGTTTACATACAGTCTCTTTCAAAATAAACACACTAAAGCACATGGTTAGGTTTAGGAAAAGAACAGTGTTTGGCTTTATAATCTTGCGGGACCCGAGTACCGCTCTCCTGGATGATGGTCGGTGTTTGTTGGACCCATCCACCGCCCTCCTGCCCGCCCCACTTGGACATTTGTTGCCTTAACTTTCGTTCATGTCCCACCACGTTTCCCCCTGATGCCACCAAGCGCTATTAAACAATAACAGTGACTGGCTGCGTATCATGCCAACGTTAAAGGATGGCTTTTTCATCAGTGTCTGACACCCTAAATCACTGCCCAAGCACCAGATTTCTACGCCTTTGGAGTGAGACCAGGTTGCACTCAAAGTTCCCTCGTCTAGAAGTCAATGGATTTTTTTAATGGGCTTGTGGTTAAATGCCTGAAATAAGGTCTGTGTTTAGCACAAGCTTAACAGACTTTCACATTTACGACATAAAATACGTCATTAACACCCCACTCGTGAATTTTGTCTTCAAAAAGGTGGTCGCTAACAAGTGGCTAAAAGAGACTACATAACATCATCACACTGAGCTGCGCTGAACTTGGCTTTACAGTCTTGTTATGGCTGGGATGTTAGGTCATGCAACTGTAGTCTAGTTCGTCTATAGCCTAACAATAGCTTTTTACTTCTGGCGATTGCATTTAGGCTTTGGTAATCGTGAAAGCGGGCGTATTTGTGAACAAAATGTGTCAGTATCATACACGTTTGTTTTCCAAAGAGCTTATTTTCTGCAATAATCCAAAATCCAATGGAAAAATCCCTCAGGCTTTTTGACGAGGGATGCTAACTTCTGCGTCAGCCCACAGAAAAATGTCTAGGTATGTCTCTAGGTATTTTTTGATGCTACTAAGCCTACTTTGTACTTTTACTTAAAATGAAACCTTGAAGGGAGGACTTTTACTTCTAACAGAGCATTTCTACACTGTGGTACTACTTTTACTTAAGTAGCTAAAAGATCTAAGTACTTCTTCCACCACTGCTGCCGTCCCTGCAGCCTCTGGCTCTGATGAATTCATGATGTGTTTCACCTACCTTTAAATCACATTTAAGTGTTTTCTATAATGTGTGTTATGTAAGATCTGTGACAATGATTAATAATTGGGCTAAAAGGCATAGCATTAGGGTTTTCCAACTCGTACTTCTGTTACACAGTGAAGAAAAGAGCCTTAATTTTAAACAGCTTCCCTCAACTCGACTGTGTCTGTGCTACTCTTTCCAAATGTAGGACACATATGTTATCATTTTGTAAAAGTACTGCAGGTACGCAGCTAAAATGGTGAAAAACTCTTGCAACAATGATGATTGCTCAAGAGGAAAAGTCATCACAGAAGTGATTGTATGTTGTTTTTTTTCCTTCTGGAGGTCTTGAGTATTTTCCCGACCTTCACATCAGTTACCAAACAGCTGCAGAAAGACTTGTGAAAACACATTTCTTCACACAGTTCCAGCAGTTCCAGGCGCTGACCCAGGCCCGTTTGGACATGTTGGCCCAGAACCAGAACAGAAACTTCTCAGGGGGGCTGGAGAGCCGCGTTAAGGCCCTGAGTGATCACTGGCGCCACATGACACAGGACCTCGAGCAGCTCAAGCAGACCACGACGCAGGAGATCGAGGGTCTCAGGTTAGAGCGAAAGGTCAACTGTGATTATATCTGTGGGCTGATATGTCTCAGATGGTTGGTTTTGAGTTATGGAGAAGAAGTAGGCCAATATAAGTGTGTACTTCTTCCTACTTCGTTTCAGACATGTACATTTTTTTATTTTTTTGGAATAAAAGAAACAAACAATAATACAGTATTTTTAAAGAGTGTTGTCGTATTGATTATCATTATCAGAGAGTGGAGCAGGAAGCTGGAGAAGAAGAGTAAGCGTATGGAGGGTCGCCTGGCTTTGATGGAGAGGAACCTCAGAGAGAGCCGCCGCCAAGCGCAGAAACAGAAGCCCGAGCCTGAACCTGGTCAGGATTTCTTCAACCTCACCCTGGAGCTCCAGAGCCAAGAGGAACGGCTGGCTGCCCTTCAGGTTCAGCGTGACGAGCTGCTCATTGGGCTGAAAGGGTTGCAGGAATCCCTGAAGAACCAGGCATTGCGTGTGACCCGGCTGGAGGGCCGGGTGGGCGAGGTCCTGCAGCAGAATGGAGGAGGGAAAAGCAGAGGGTTGTGGAGGATGGGCGAGCCCTTCAGCTCCAACATCACACCTCAGGAAAACTATGATCTAAGCAGGAGAGATCAGACACAGAGAGGAGAGAGGCCTGGAAGGATTCTGGACACCCAACCCAGATCAGAAGGTATCGCCTATTCCCAGACTGATGATCATCCACATCCACAGCCCTATCAATACCAGGCAACACCAAACCAGCCTAAACATTCAAAGACCCAGAGGCAAAGACCTCAGCCAGAATACCCAGCACAGTATTCAAATCCTAAACCTCACTCCACAGAGTACCTACCCCAGCCTGACCGTTACCCTCCACAGTCACAGATCCAGGTGCCGGCCCAGATAAGGCCCTACCCAATCCACCAGGAGCAGCTCCAGTCTCTCCAGACTGTGCCTAATCTTCATGCTCAGCTCCAGCAACAATCCCAGCCTCACTTATATCGCCAGAGACACCCCCAGTTACACAACCCCAGTCACCGCTCTTGGCCCCTGCCCCTGCGCAACGCCCCAACCCGTCCTGAACCCAACAGAGACAGACAGAGTGGGAACAGTCAGGGTGCTCCACAGGGTGCTTCAGATGATCTCCCTCAGCCCCAGCCTGAGTCTTATCAGCCCAGGGTGAGAGTGTTGGATGGAGGAAAGGAGGACTTCCTCCAGCTTCCTGTGAGGCACAAGATCCCTACAAGACCAGTTCCAAAAAAGGATGCAACCAGTAAGTGTTGTCTGTTTACTCACTGTTACATTGCTTTATAATTCATGTTAGTCAATGTTACTTGACGTGACTAACTAAAGGATGAAAAAGCACTTTGATAACCAAGGTTGGAGGCGAAGGTAAAAGGTAAAGTCATTGTAGAGAATTCTTTTTATATTTGAGCACCAGCGTTTATTAGATTGATAATATCTTCTATCTCCTTCTGTCTGCAGTCTGTAACGTGGACTCCATGCTGTTCTTCCCCTCGGCCTCAGCGGAAAACTATGTCACCTTCTTCCGGACTCTCCCCGACCTTCCAGAACTCTCTGTGTGTTTGTGGCTCCGCGTGGAGGCATCTCATGTCGGCACCCTGCTCTCTTATGCCACAGACGACAACGACAACCAGTTGGTTCTGTATGGCCGAAACTCCTCTGCCTCTCCTGCATCCTTCTTTTCTTCTTCCTCATCTTCCCACCCCCTCTATGCCTCCTCTTCCTCCCCTTCCCTGGACTTTGTCATCGGAGACCCTGTCTATCGCCGTCTCCCGACGTCCTCGCTCCTGGATGGTCGCTGGCACCACCTCTGTGTCCTCTGGTCGTCCATCCAGGGCCGTTTCTGGCACTACAGCGACCGCCGGCTCGCTTCCTCAGGCTCCAACTTTAGAAAGGGCTGGGAGATTCCTGGAGGTGGCTCAGTGGTGCTGGGGCAGGAGCAGGACACTGTTGGTGGAGGGTTTGACCCTGCAGAAGGTTTTGTCGGGCAGGTGGCGGGGTTCAGGGTGTGGAACCGAGTGCTGAGTGAGTCAGAAGTGGAAGGGGTGGCAGAGGGAAGAGGTGTGCCCAGGGGGGTGGTGCTTGGCATGGAGGACATAAAGGAGGTACATGGGGAGGTGCAGCAGGTGGCATGTGAATGTTTAGAGCACTGTGTGTGATCACGTCACAGAGAGGGATTCAAAAGAAGAGTTTTATTCTAAATCATAATTTCTGCAGGGGATGTTAATGCCTCTTGCTTGCCTGCCTCTTAAACAGCTCGGTCACCAAAAGAAAATCTTGGCATTGTAAGTTTCAGTAAACCATGGATATGTTACGTTTCATACATATCATAACTATATTTCCAAAGAGACGTAGTTCTGATAACATATATAAGAGCTGACTTTGTCATTGGGGGGGGTGGAGGGGATGGTGAGACAGCTGCCGAGCTGCAGAACACTATTTGAAACCAAAAACAACCAAACAGGTTGTTTTTTAATGAGATGTCAGTGGTGTATCCAGAAACATTTGTGCCATCAAACCTGGGTGTCTATTAGCAACACAATATGACGTTTGTGCCACCAAACCTGGGTATTTTTTAACGACACATTGTGGGGTTTCCAAAGGTGTTTGTACCACTAAACCTGGGTGGCTTTTAGCAACACGTCACCGTTTGTGCCACCAGACCTGGGTGTTTTGTAGCGACACATCATTGGATTTCCAGAGGTGTTTGTGCCACCAAAACTGGGTGTTTTCTAGCAACACGTTGCAGCAATTGTGCCACCAAAAAACTGGGTGTTTTTAGTGAGACATCGTGGTGTTTCCAGCAGCATTTGTCCCCACAAACCTGGGTGGTTTTTAGCGATGTATTATGGCATTTCTTAACCATTATCGAGTGCTTTTTGTGCCTAAACATAGGCACAGCACAGTTAAAACTAAAGTTTCAACATATCCTCTACATAATAATGTACAAATGTCACATATCTATGGTTTGCAGAGACGTACAATGCCAACATTTATTGTGGTGGTTGGGCTCTCTTTAAAGGCCAAATAACCACTTTTTTCCTTTAAGATTTTATTTTTTCAAAATTGCTGGATGCACACGCAGCGGTATACTTTTACTGGAATTAAAGATAGATTAACCAAAACTGGGACTGGTAAGACTGATAAACTATGCAATATTAACTTGTGATTGATCTATCAGACAATAGTTAAACACTACAAAGAAGTGTGCCTGTAAATGTGATATTAATGTCCATTGTTTTAATGCCAAACACTTCTAAAGGGGGAATATAACACTGTTTCCACCAGTGAATAGGTAGTTTGGTATTAAACTCTTCAAATGGTGCTAATGTTTTAGTCTTTATTTGTCACTTACCTGTAAAGTCCATTAAAGACTATTTTATCTGAGCTCAGTATAGGCTCACTTCGGAAACACATTCCTCCTGATCCATGTCAGACATTAGAGGATACATAATAAAACAGCCTGTTATTATTAATATTAACTTTATCAAACATAATACTTTATAATGGTAAAGGGCCTGTTCGTGGATGTCTTTGGATTATTTTTATATCCACTGTGTCTGTCTTCTGGATTGCAAATAGAAACGTATAATACTTATTTTTTAAATGAATATATTTGATAAAACACATGATGCTTTTGTTTTATCTCTTTGCTGTGTGGATAGGTATATGTCCAATAAAAGACAGGGTGACAGGATGCAAATGTTTTTGTCCACCCCAGACTTTTTGTAAGTTAAAAAAGGGCTTGAGGTAGGCAGAATGGTATATTAAAAGTAGTTAAAATGAGTCACAGATGATCTTTACTTATTTCTGCAATTTCCCTCACATTTCTAAAACACTGCGTTCAGCAATTAAATTGTTTACAACATTCTTATGAAAAGACAAGAAAACCCAGGATAAGTCCCAGGGATGAGCCTTAAATGACTCACCCTTCTCAGAAACTGGGGTGGGAGGTTTGGGGTTATTTCCAGTGTTTTAGCCTATAGTGGTAGATGTCAACTGTCATGAGCATACAGTGTGAAGCAGGTACTTGGGGCTGGATGGAGCAAGAGATCACTGCAGAAAATAACAAATTAATTTTATTCAGCTCTCTGTGGTACTGCCCGAAATGTTAGTGACCCATTAATTCTCCATTCTGAACATAGTTGTCTTTTTATGTTTGGCTTATTGTTGCTGCCCTTTTCCATGACTGTGTGTTATTCTGTGTGTGTCTCCTGTATGTTCGAATGTCTCAAATATTTTTGTCTTTAATAAAAACAAATAAAAAAGTTTCACAAAGGTTCAGCATTTACTTATTAATGCATCTTTCCCTGATATTTTGACTTGTCAAGCACAGATTTAACCAACAATAAACTAACAGACACCTACAGTAAATGGAACAGATTCATTGTTAAAATTATTGGTTAACCACCTGTGCTCCTCCTGCTATAACAAGTTGAAACAGAGAATGTACTGTCAGCAAAGTCTGTTGATCTATTATCAAATTATGTAATGATTGCATTGATTTAATTTGATTTCGCTTTATTGTCAGAAAAGAAAATCTGAAAATTGTCATGTCTCATGACGTCAACTGTTTTACATAAATACACATAAATCTAAAAATACAAAACTACCAAATCATCCAACAAAAACTACAAATCACAACAGAAAAGTCATGCAGTGTGATATATTCCTCATTACCTATTACATTTAGTGTTTGACCCAGGCTTATTTTGATCGCGGGAGCGTCTTGCCCCAGTAACAGAGGGGCAAGATCCCCTTTTATAAGATTTTTATTTTTGTGTTCCATCCATCCATTTTCATCTGCTTATCTGGGTCCTTATCGTGGGGGCAGCAGGCCAAGCAAAGCACCCGAGACATCTCTCCCCAGCATCACCTTCCAGCTCCTCCTGGGGGATCCCAAGGCATTCCCAGGCCAGATGAGATATGTAATCTCTCCAGCACATTCTGGGTCTGTCCCGGGCCTCCTACCAGTGGGACGTGCCCGGAACATATCCAACGGGAGACGCTCAGGAGGCATCCTTATCAGATGCCCGAACCACCTCAACTGACCCCTTTCGACGCGAAGGAGCAGCGGCTCTACTCCGAGTTCCTTACCCTATCTCTAAGGCTGAGCCCAGCCACCCCACGGAGGAAACACATTTCCACCGCTTGTATCCACGATCTCATTCTTTTGGTCACTACCCAGAGCTGAGGGTTGGGACATAGATGGACCAGTAAATCAAAAACTTTGCCTTCCAGCTCAGCTCCCTCTTCACCAGGCAGCGCCTGCATCACTGCCGAACCCACACCAAACCGCCAATCCATCTCACGCTCCATTCTACCCTCACCCCTGAATAAGACCTGAGATACTTGAAATTGGCTACTCTACCAAATTATATCTCACAACAGTACGTTGGTTTATGCATCAACACCCTGCACATGCTAAAATTATATCTAAATATTTTTTTTAAATTTAACATTGATTTGTTCTTGAGGGGGGCATTTTCCCCTACTTTACTTCAGATAATTTACAGTACATTTTGTTAATAATACTTAAATTCTTTTATATATCGCAGTAAGACTACTTTCTTTAAAGGATATGGATACTTAATGCACCAGTGGTGAACATACTGTTGGCATTCATGTCTTTGCATTCATAGTTCGGTTTTCGCCCATAAACAGTAAAACTACCACTCCCAGCATCCAACGCGCCTAACGGATATTTTGGCCATGCACGCGAGCCTTACAAAGCGTCACGAGTGACAGGAATGGTCATGGGGAGCTGAGGGAGAATAACAGTAGTTAGCTAGCAACAGACAACAACCGCAGTTAATGAAATAAATTACTGACGGTTCGGGCGGCGAGCTACTGGAGGCCACCATGGCGAACATCACGAAGAAAGTGTCGTGGTCCAGCCGGGCCGAGGAGTCCGGGGCAGCCGGGGAGGGGACACCGCTGCTCAACGGCTCCGAGCAGCCCCGACACTCCAGACAGGTAACGTTAGCTAAAGCTAGCATAGCTGGCTAAGCTAGCCTGACAGCTCCTGTACCTTTCGCGGCGTTAAAATATGCTGTGTCATGGTTTTATTAGCCGGTATAAGGTTACGTTGAGTCATGTTTTTATATGCTGCATGGGTCATGTATGCTTGTGATGGATTTTTAATGCATTGCTGCGTACACAGCGCTCATTTTGGGGGGTGTTTTCATGTCGTGTGATTGTATGTTTGCAGTGGGGCATCAGATGCAACAAGCTTTGTTTGGGACGGAATGTGGCTGCATGAAAGGAAATTGAATTAGTGTTCATGAAATTACTTACACCATGCACGCAATTAGATTAATTTACATAGAAAAATAACAAAAAAAATAACAAATTACAGGGACTTTGCAAAAGCTAGTCCCTACACTCGCTTGTTACTGAGCTTATTCACTAGTTAAATTGAAACAGGAAAAGGCAGTCAGGTGGTAAATTAAGGGCAAATTCATCTTTGTAAGCAGCTTAATGTCAGTTCTAACTTAAGAAGGGGTGAAAATGACGTAAAGTCATGTTACATTGGCCAACAGGTAATTTTTGTCTGTTAAAGACACTATTTCAATCCTGTATAAAGTTGATTTTAGGGTGTTAGGGCAGAATAAATTTTTAAAAAATAATATCAAACACTTAATGTCGTATATATATAATGAGATAGCAGACCTGCTGTCTGTAGACTGAGGGAAGTGTGCTGTCCATCTAATATCGAAACCCACTGGAAAATCCCACTTCCTTTTTCCTCCAATGCCACCAGGACTGGTCCTTTACCTCCTGCACCAGCAGGAGGAAGGTGGAAGTAAACTAAGTGCGCTTCTTTTGTTAGTAAGTACTATGGAGAAGGGTTATCCTATTATACGTTGAAGGGATTATATGTTATTGATTCATTTAAATCAATAAAATAAACAGAATTTCAGCTTTAATAGGGCTTTGTAGCTCTCATTGGTCAGAAAAGTGTTGTGTCCATTGCAGTCCCTGTTGCGGTGATCTGAATATCAACATCTGTGTGAAGTCAAAACATAAGCCTGGAAATTGCTCCACATAGCCATATATATATATATACATATATATTTCTGTTGCTGTCTGTGGTGTCTGTAGCTGTCTGGAGGAGGCAGTATATTTCAGATAGGCAGACTCAGCACGGTGGATTTGGAGGAAGAGATAACGTCAGATGAGGTAAAGTCCGAGTCCGAAACATTATCGCACTCTTTCTCTCTGTGTCTGTTGCTCCTATTGATCATCACTCCATCAAGACCCTTAGTGGCATTTCTCTTAGTGTGTAGTGAGTTTAGCAACTATAAACCCTTATATGTTCAACCAAATCAAGGAGAAGAGATCAGTTATGTCTTAAAGTTATACAAGTTCAGGGTTCAGACAATATTGTGTTTAACTCAATCTCAGTTGCTCCTTGCTGAATACTATAGATGCTCATTTCCTCCAGTGTGATGAAAGGGGCAAAAAAGGTCCCTTCAAGTCATCATAATGAGAAAGTTTCTTGAAATAATGAATAAGTATCTCAAAAACATGGCAAACTTAATCAAAATACTGACAAAAAAAGAAAAAATGACTTTGTATCTCAAAAATAATTAGAAACTTTATTAAAATAACAGGTAGTATCTCAAAATAATGACTTAGTATCTTAATATATAATGAGAAACTATTAAAAAAAATGAGTATTCTAAAATAATAAGTTAGTATCTCAAAATAACGAGAAACCTTATCGAAATAATGAGTTAGAATCTTAAAATAATGAGTTTGTATCTCAAAATAATTAGAAAATATACTGAGTCAGTATTCATAGAAAGGTTCTCATTATTTTTAAATACTACGTCATTACTTTGAGATAAGTAAATCAGTCTTTTGAATGCGTCTCTTATTATTTTGAAACACAAAGTCATTCTTTCGAGAACATCTTTCATTAAAATGACTTGACAGAATCTTTTTCTTTTGCATCACACTCGTGGAATAGACCTCCATTGAATACAGTTTAAGCCTGACTTGGGGAATTTGACACAGAAATGACCTGCTACTGTAATAGTCACAGTTGACTCATCCAGCGTGTATGAAAGACACGTGATTGGAAACTGTCCGAAGGTTTCCACTGTGAAGCATCGCAAATGATGAATTGATGCAGGCCATGTGCTCGACCCTGACCGCTCAACTATTCAGTAGTTTGTCTTGTAAACCGATTGATCCGACACACTAGTGTCTGAGGAAAAACAAACAGATAAAGATTGAAGAATAGAGCAACAGACAGTTTAGCGAAGACCTTATTAAAACCCTCTTGCTTTCAATCCGAAGCCAGAAATGTGTGTGAGAGTTCAGAGCAAAGGAGAGGAAGTTAAGAAGTTCAATCAGGCAATAAAAACTTCATTAAATTCTCCCATAAATGCCAAAAAAAATAAATTCAGCAGTCAATTAAATACAGAATTTGAGATTGAGTTCACAGTCAGTGTTGACAGCCTAGTACAGGAGCATATGACTGCTGCTTTCTTGCCGTCACATAGCACAGCAGGACATCACATTCTTTTTCCTCAGTGTCAGAAACCATCAGATTCAGTTCTGTTTTCGCAGCCTGATGGGAATGTGATGCCACGCATATGATTTGCATGATTGCTGTAAGCAAAAGTGTGTTTGTTTACAGTATTTTTGGTCAGTTGTCACATGTAGTTGCTTAAATTGCTGCTGATTGTGTCACTGCATAGACGGGTCACAGCTGTGTGACCGAGGCCTGCTTCATACTGCATGCACATAGAGGACTTATGACTTGTCTGTAGCTGGCTTGTATGCATGTCAGGATGCACCAGTGTTTCCTTCAACATTGAATAATCACTAACACTAAAAAACATACCTATAGGAATTACCTCCTTCTTCACTGTGGTTATGTTTCAAAGATTTTTATACCACCTTTACTGGAGGAAACACTGCTGTGTGTTTTTTCCACAGTCACTGCATCTTTCATCCGCTTCACCATTAATGCTCCAGTGTCCACGTTGGATAAAGTCTGTCAAACCTGTCTTCTTTCTCTTTTGAAGTGACTTCTGAGAAATGCGTTCCTTGTGTTTGTTAAAATGCTTCTGAATTGCCACTGTTGTGTCCAAAATGTTTTGTTACTCTGATCTGATGTCAGTAACTTAGTTCCCAGCTCCTTGCGGTCCGTCACATGATTCAAAATGTCAGAGGTTATTAGTCGGTGTTGGTGTGGTGACCTCTGTGTTTTCCCCTGCAGGAGTCTCTTAGGGGGCGGCCGAAAGAGATCCCTCATAATGAGAAGCTTCTGTCACTTAAATTTGAGGTAAGAATGCTGATCATTAGATGATTCTGGAAACCACAGATTTCATTGGACAAGACTGATTTTAAATTAAGTCTCGTGTATGTGAAGGAGTTTAAAAACCCAGGTATTGCTAAATAAAAGACGCAATAAACCAGTAAAATGAGTCAGTAACAGGTATAGAACATGCACTGTAACAGCATGTTGGGGCAACAAACAGGGCAATAATCTTCTTAAACAGACTGGAAACTGGCAACAGCTGACAAAATCAGCTTTGTATTAACATATTTTTGGTTTGCTATGAACTTCCTGACGTCGAGCCATATAAACTGTCACATTTTTAGGTCATGTGTTGATCATAAAAACTTATCTATCTTTATTTGCTGATTTATTTTTTATGTGTGTGTCATTCCAGAGTCTGGACTATGATAACATTGAGAACCAGCTGTTTCTGGAGGAGGAAAGGAGGATGAGTCACATGGTGAGCGGAGTGGGAAGCACCTGAAGCACTACCTTGATGTCTCACTGTGTATAATCTCATAAATTTTCCTTCTTCTTTTCCTCTGCTCTTGCCCTCTCATCTCTCCATCTCCTGCCCTTCTCTCCTTCCCTTTCTTATCTTGTGTTTTCAGGGTTTCCGCTGTCTGGAGATCAGTCGCTGGGTGGTCTGCGGTCTAATCGGCTTTCTGACTGGCCTCATCGCCTGTTTTATAGATATTGTGGTGGAGCAGCTAGCTGGAATCAAATACCAAGTGGTCAAAGAGAGTATCCTTAACTTTTGTGCTCGCTAGGCCAACTTGTTAGCACCTAATGGCGGGACTTTACTATGCAAGGACAGTACAGAAAACCGTCCTAAGCCCCTTCCACCAGACGATTACAGTCATATGCACGCTGTTTCCCATACATCAGTTTATTTAATCTCATTTTATTGTACACTTGCATGCAGTGCATTCGCTCAGCCAGTACTTGCTTCGTGCTCTCTGTGTTTATCAGATCGCAAATAAGACAAGAATTAGCTAACGTTAGCCCCCCCCCCCCCCCCCCCACGCTCCTTTCATCCTGCTCCCCACTGCTGTGGACTTCTTTTTTGGAAGGACAGCGTGCAGCACGTCAAGAGACGGACCTCCAATTGGCAGCTGTGGGGGTTTGAATTCGGCATAGTGGGCTGGTAGCCAGAGACAGCATCAGTCTAGCCCTTGCAATGGCAGCAACAGAAAGTTTACTGATCTAGCGGGGATGATAGGGCTGTCTTGCCCCCTGAGACTGCATTCGGGGTGCTGCTACAGCTGACTGTGGGTACATCTCCAAAGCTGCTACCTGCTCTCCTCCTGGCGAGGTCATCTGTAGTGGCAGTGAGATGGAGGACACACAAATTCAAGGCCCTAGCTAATGTTAGCTACATAAACCTGAACTTGAAGTTGCAGCCATTAGCCTTTGGCTCCAGTTATCAGAAGGCTAAACTATGAGCAACATTTTCCCATATTGACGTGTTTCATTTCTTTTATTGTCAGACTCTCTTTTAGACTCATTTTGATAACTGCCTACACTGCTTTGCAGATTTTGCCAGAGCTTGAAAAGCAACATTTTCTGCACTGAGTTCTCTGCCACTGAATCAAGCTTCCAGCGAAGGGACGTGAGCCCGCACCTGCATTTGTGGAACAGCCAGTATGAACGTCCTGTGATTGGCAAAGTCTCCCTTCACGGTGTAGATTTTCTAAAGCCCAAAGACAGAGCCAAGAGGAGGTGCAAAATTCTATTGTTCTTTCAGTACATTGAAATTAAGAAATGCACAAGGGTTTACAATGGGATTTTTGTCCAGTGATGCCAAAATTAAATTGCCTACCGCAGCCTTGATTCCTAAAAACTGCTGTTAGAAAGGAGTACAGAATGGTGGGTGATAGTTATTCATCCTTCCAGTCTACCAAAGCCCCATCTGTCGTTCATAATAGCTACCAAACCATCACAGGTGGCCTCTAAACAGTGTGGCCATACTTGGCTAATTTCACGTGCTATAAGGACTTCCCAGATCTTTCCTTGACCTCTGACCCCTCACAGACATAGAGAAGTTTACAGAGGTGGGCGGCCTGTCGATCTCTCTCATCCTCTGGGCGGTCCTCAACTCTGCCATCGTCATGCTGGGCGCCATCATAGTTGCATTTTTCGAGGTAAGACTGAAGGAGACGTACTGTGACCTTTGACTTCAAATTTAGAAACACAATCTGTATTTTAGTTTTGTTCCTTTTTTCTGTGTTCGATTACATTACTCGAGTGTGAAAGTGGATTTTAAAGAAGTGTGCCACTTCCATGTCTGAATGAGACGCCATTCAAACAGGCGTGGAAGTGAAAAGTAATTAAGCAACAGCATGTCTGCACCAGTTTTGACTCCAGCAGTGCATAAGACTGAAAATTTATGAAGATGATGTGCTTCTCTTTTCCTGCCATCGGATCAAAGAAGTGGTTCAGATATTTTTCTCACAAAGCCCACTGTTAATGCCATTTCATGTGACAATAACAAGTGAGAGGTTTCATTATGAGTATGAAAACACTGTCATTATTCTCTGAGCACATCCAGTCATGTTCTCGATATCATAGATATTGTAGGTTTCTGTATTTACCACCTGCCATCTCCTTTTTCAGTCTAACTCTCCTGTCTTTCTCCTTTGTCTCATCTAGCCCATAGCAGCAGGAAGTGGCATTCCTCAGATAAAATGTTACCTAAATGGAGTCAAGATTCCCAGGGTGGTACGACTCAAGGTACAGACACATAAAACACGTACACACACATCAGTTTATGCATGTTCCTTTGAACAGGAAGGACTGTCATGTTCTTATCACGTGTGTTTATCCTTCACAGACACTGGTGGTGAAAGTGTGTGGTGTTATCTGTTCTGTGGTCGGTGGCCTTGCTGTCGGAAAGGTAAGAAAATATCAAGCTATCAGCTGAAAGGCTGCTGTCAGGAGTCGGTGAGGGTCAACTGCACATTATGGCTACTACAGACGTTTACAGACCTCTTTTACAGACCACATACTGATGTTTTTTGCCTTCATAGTTGGAAATGTAGGGTTTTGCAGCTGATTTAGATCATTTGCATTCACAGTTGTACTGATTGAATTTGTCTAAAGCTGCCAAGTCCTGCTACAAACTAATTTCAATACCTGTCCTCTTGTTGACCCACAAACCTTCAGGAAGGACCCATGATTCACTCTGGTGCTGTTGTAGCTGCAGGGGTCTCACAGGGCAGGAGCACCTCTTTAAAGAGAGACTTCAAGGTCAGTGTGTGCAGTGAGCTTCTACTCTGTGTGTGTGTGTCTCAGGCTACTTAACAGAAGAAAGTATATTGGAATACAGTCATACTTTTCTTTTTAATTGGAAGCATTTTGTTGAAAACACTCCCTGTATACTTGTTCTACTGAAGATGCTTTGCACAATTTTGAGGTTTTACTCCGTGTAGATCGCAAATGTCACGTCAGCGTTGGGGTGACTGTCTTCACTAGTCTGAGCATTTCAAAGCGTTGAGAATCAAAGGAGCAGCCAACCTTTATGTGCAGTTTGCAGAGGAGAAAGGATAAAAAATAACTTTACTTGTGTGCCACTTTTCAAAATGCTTTACACATCAAAATTAAACAAGAATCAAGGAATACGCAGCAATAAAGGAGAAAACCTGCTTTAAAAATATCAAAGAACAAGGTTAGATAATAAGAAAATAAACATAATGAGAAAAGTTTAATAATTAAAATGATAACAGAATGATAAAACCCTCACATATATGCTAAATTGCAACAATATAGTCATGTTTTATTGGGTATCAACCTCCTGTTTGGGCACACATAAAGAGCAAATAAACACTTTGTGGTTTGTGTCAGTTTGTGGTTAGGCCTGTGAGACGCCAGCTTGCATGCAGCAAGTGCAGATAGCTGCAAAGATTGAAATGAGATCATATCCATTGCATGAGACTTGTAGGTGAAAAACTTAGTATGACTGTTCATCGTTCATGTTTTGCACTGTTGATGTTTTAAACAGGTCAATGGTTAAAGTGTGTTTTGAGTACAAAAATAGGTGTGTGATTGTGTTTGTAGATCTTTGAATACTTCCGGAGAGACACAGAAAAGAGGGACTTTGTGTCTGCTGGAGCCGCTGCCGGAGTCTCAGCTGCTTTTGGAGCACCAGTTGGTAAAAACACAGCAACCTCACACTAGAGCACAATGTAAACATGCACTTTGTTATTAATCTGCTGTAGCTGTGTGGGCAGTTTAGCTGCTATAAAACCCACAGTCCAACCATAATGGCTGCATGCCCAAACTACAGAGAAAGACACCTGTGAGGAAACTTGTATCAGACTGACTGTGTCACCATCAGGACTTTCTTTAAGTCTGAAAAAGCATTGGATTAATTTTCCTCAAAAGGCCTGAGGCAGTATTAAAGTCTAAATCGTTAAAAAGTGAGCTTTATTCTCTGTTCTGAAAAACTGACTGCCAGTCTTGCCTGGTCCAATAAAGCCACGGCATTGCTTTATCACAGCAACAAGCCGAAGCAGTCAGTACAGCCTCTGTGTAACAAAGCAGCATTCTTAATAAGTTATTAATAACTTACAGAAACATTGTGTGCAGTAGTCTGCCTTCTCTTCCCCTTTCTCTCCCTTAAACACACACACACACACGTCCCAGCACTCACTCCTTGTCTCTGTCCGTCTCAGTTCTCAGTCCTGATAAATATGCTTCTTAGGGCGTAATCACCTGACTTGCTTGTTGTGATAGTAAAGCTTTTGGTAAAACACAGCCTTAAACATACAGAGGCTTTTCTTTCACTTGTAGTGTGGGAATACTTCACCAAGTATGTCTCAGTTTATTTGTTACCGCCACGTGAAAAGACTGCTTCCAGTTGAACTTGCGTGAACTCAGTAACTGTTCAGTTCCTGCTGCGCACTAATCAATCGACACACTGTGTGGAGGATGTCGTGTGACGGTGCCAGCTAGCATGTCATCAGTGGATCAAAGGGGTTATTGAGTTAACATGCGTCTGTGGTTCTCGACTGTGATTTTGTTTGTTTGGTCGACAGGTGGCGTTCTATTCTCTCTGGAGGAGGGCGCTTCTTTCTGGAACCAGATGTTGACGTGGAGGATAGTAAGTCACATTGTCCTGGTATAGCCCTATCAAAAATGTATTGTCAACAGTCATGTAATATAGTCAAATAAATCAAATCAAGAGGTTTGAATCCTGAATACCAGCAAACCATTTCCTGTCTTTCTTTGTCACCCGCAGTTCTTTGCCTCCATGATCTCAACCTTCACCCTGAACTTCTTCCTCAGTGTCTACCACAACAATACAGGAGACCTTTCCAACCCCGGTCTCATCAACTTTGGGCGCTTTGAGAGCGATGTGAGAAATTTCTATTATACATTGTGTGTTTTTCCAGCTTTGTTTTTTGTCTGTTAGTCAGCGTAAATGATGACATGTTGTACTCTTTTTTTCAGAGTGTGGCCTATAACCTCTATGAGATTCCCTTGTTCATCGCTATGGGAGCTATAGGTAAAAACTCCTATGTTTCTGGAAATATGTTCCGTTATTCACAGGGTGTTGTGGAGTCTTGTATGAATGGGTGGAGGCCATGATTAACAGTAATAACTAGAAGAAGAAGAGGAGTATTTGTGATGTGGTTACTGTTTGAAAATCTGACAGCTGATGTGTTTATGTCTCGTGCAGGTGGATTGCTGGGAGCTCTGTTCAACGTTCTCAATTACTGGCTGACCATCTTCAGGATCAGGTGAGCTTTAAAAAACCAATCACATACGTATAAGTAAAAAACAAATTGTCACCAACTTCAACAAAGGGTCAGGTGACGAACAACATAAAGAATTGCTTTGTTTTCGTAGTGTGCCAAGAAAAACAAACACATGTTGGCACCAAAGCTTTACTGCTGCCTGTCAAAGACAGGGTGGAGTGCAAGATGAGGAAGTTTTCAGATGAGCATTTAAACAGTTTCTCATAAGGTCAGCGTCTTGTGACTGAGGTGTTTAAAAATAGTGGCAGAGTAAGAACAGGTATAATCTGGCTGGTCGGGGAGAATACTTCTGCTAAGATTTCTGTGTTTTGTGCTTCCGTGTCTGGAGCTGAGTGGTACACGTGCATACGGCAAGCTGTGGCAAAGTTTGTTTTTTTTAATTTTACAGGGATTAGTGGTAAAGCAAAAATAGCTTCTTTTTTTTTTTTTGGAAGAGGTACCACATTTTTTTAAAGAAAGTTTGAGGTTGTTCCTCAACAGTGTATGACAATAAATTACAAACTCTGACAAAGTCAGAAAAAGCTAATTTTACGATGGTAACTAAAGCATGCAGATGCACATTGACATCGAATTTAAATTGATATATCTTTCTTTTAAAGTAAAGAACAGGACAGGACTTTAATATGAATTTTTTATCTCGCCACACGGACGTTTTTTCAGTGTGTATTCTTGCAGTGTCATGATGCAAGAATACACACTGGAGAAGAGCGTCTTGCCCGAAATGTCTGTGTCACTGTAAAAAATTCAAATTGGAGTACTGTCTTGTTCTTTATTGTGTGATTACGGTGACTAAGAATCCAGCACCCAGCCTTAAAAAGGTTTAATCATGAGTGAGTGCATTGAGCCTTTTCTCATCTTTCTTCTTTAA
This sequence comes from Epinephelus lanceolatus, assembly GCF_041903045.1. Lineage (NCBI taxonomy): Eukaryota > Metazoa > Chordata > Actinopteri > Perciformes > Serranidae > Epinephelus > Epinephelus lanceolatus. Next base: position 34,000,048 of record NC_135751.1, read on the forward strand.
AAAACTATGATGACAATAAATCACTCTTTATGTCATTTTATTTTTTGTAATAAAAATGCTCTTTAAATATATACGATTCCTAAGTACTAGTATTTTCTCAAAATATGAGTACGGCCAGCAGAGTATGGCAGAAGAAATACTGCACACCAATTCAACTGAGCTGGACAGCCACAAAAAAAGTGTTCACAATTTATTCAAAACGTCCATGCAAAAAAGAAGAGGGCTTAAAGTCTAGAAGTCATAATAAAAAGTGATTAAAAACAGCAGCAAACATTTTAGTCCTTGACTATTATCAGTGACAGTGGCACTGCATTGATCTCAGCCTCAGTTAAATTGGCTGAATTGGTTACCGACACGCCGAAGATAAACTTTGTTGCCCTAAGTAGGTGCAGTTTCACAGCAGCCCTAAGGCTTTACAGCCAGCAGAGTGACACTCTATATATGTGTGTGTGTGTGTGTGTGTGTGTTAGAAACTCTGGGTTACATAAACATGTAAATGTCAAGTTGGGTGCACACAAAGCCTTTATTAAACAGTCCATCAAATACACATGTAATGTGGTGTTTGTGTAACTTTGGTCAGCGTTACTGGCAATCAGTAAAATGACATATCTGGTATTTGATGTTCTGTACACATCTGGGCTGTGCTGCTTCTAAAAATACTCCTGTCAGCTGACACAGTGAGTAAGCACAAGGATAAAGTCTGTATTTGTGTCACATTTCCTCACAATAATTGGATGCCGCTTGGCATTTATAGAGCCGCATCGCCTCAAGGCATGAAGTGGCAGATTTGGCAGAGACGCTTGTTTTCCAGTCAGTTGTTTTTATTTCGCTCAGTGTTTCCTCGTCATTTGGGAAAGTCCAAACTGAGGTTGACAATGCGTCAACATTTTGGAAGTTTCTGGTCAATTAAGTTCATTATGTGTGGGATTTGAAAATGTCTAACTTAAGTGCCATCTTGTGTGTGTGTGTGTGTGTGTGTGTGTGTGTGTGTGTTACAGGTATGTTCATCGCCCTTGTTTACAAGTGATGGAGGCCATGTTGGTTGCTGCAGTGACCGCAGCAGTATCATTCACCATGATCTACTTCTCCAATGACTGTCAGCCTCTGGGGCCAGAGCACACTGAGGAGTACCCACTGCAGGTACACACACACACACACACACACACACACACGTCAGCAGTCTGAAAACAATACCCTTCCAACTTTTCTTGGTTTATATGATGACCTGTAATAAAGCTGTGGAAGTCACAGTTACGTGGTGTCAAAAGCACAGTCACTTATCTTTACGGCGTCAAAATGGACATTTTAATGAGCATGATTGAGCAAATTAGGCCGACACAAGTGCAGAATCACATAAGATGAGCCCTTCTCACAGTGAATCTTGGTGCTTCCTGTTTTGTTAGACAGAACAGTTTCAGTTCAATAAGCTTTGCCAGTGTTAACACCATGAGAGCAATACTGCCAAAGGATCTCAGAAGAGTACAACGTATCTGACTTTCATGTTCCCCAGAGGATGAATCCTACAAACTTTCATGATCTCTTTCACCATGAGGTTGGCATTTGTTTTGTTGAGTGAAATATCTCAACTGACGGGGCAGCATAAGGGGCCGTACACATGCCACATTGGTTGCGCCCTCAAATTCATTGTCTGCGTTGTAGATGTGTGACAGGAGTGCTTAAATGCCAGAGCTGCCGTTGCGGCACGCACACATTCCCGAGCGCCTATTTTTCAGGTTGCGACAGCTGTGCCTTGAGATGTACAGAGATCACCTTTTGTAACGCAGCGGTGTGCACTGCATGTCACGTGACGAGGAACAACCAATCACAGCTGGCAGATATCCTTTCCCTTTTCCATAAATATCAGTCTGTGATAAATATGGAAAAGTTGATCATTTTGAGGAGGACTGCCAGAGCTTTACATCTCTCACAGACAATATTTTTGGCCTCATACACAGGTATAAAGCAACTCCTGTAAGAAGATCAGCTCTGTACTCAGTATTTCTGGTAAGAAGGCCATTGTATGGTGCTGGTTATGGTCGCTTAGGAACCTCAGACGCAGCCTTCCTCCACGCCTTTGAAAGTTGGCACACATTAGGCACAAGAGTAGCGCTCAATGCCCGACCTCTTATGTTCTAGGCAGTTACAGATGCGGCATGTATATGGCTCTTAATGATTACAAATGTTCTAGTCTACCGTTAAATGCCAAAGGAAGAAGAACGCCTACTATGTCAGAAAAATAACAACAGGTAGAAGTCATAGTCATAGTCATATTTATTAACTCTTCACCACAATTGTGGTATGGAGTACAAACAAGACAAAAAACAAAACAAAACAAATGGTAAACAGTCAGAATGAGTCATCACAGATCAAAATAAAAGATGGCAACAAGTGCCGCTGCAACTGTGCCTCAAGAAAAGTGTTTTTTGTTTTGTTTTGTTTTGTTAAATTATGCAATGAGAACGCTGCGTATTTATATTCTGCTATAAACATCAGCAGTATAATGAGGTGTTCAGTGTTTAGTCTGTGCTGAGCGCTGCACGTTTAATATTTTTGCCAGGTCACCAGGAGTTTCAAAACGTTGGGTAAAAACAAAAAAACTATGCTCATCACTCACTTTTTACCCAGCTATCCAATCACAATGGACAGACAGCCTACCACAAAGACCAACTGTTACATGTGACAATAGTAGTGGCAATACTAAATAGATTTGAATAATAAATGCTACATCTTGGTTAGCTTGGTTGGGGGAACGTCCTCATCTTATCAGAGAGAATAAGGAGAGAAGAAATGTTTGGAGAGAGATGGGAGTGGCATGTGACGAAGTTGTGACGAAGATTAAACCTCAGGGCATCATGTTTACATTTCTTGCACTTTGAACCACTGATACACGACAACACCAAATGCTGGCAGTCCTTCACTAATTCTTATCTGTCTTAAAGCCTTGTTTTGAACTGCCTAACAGCTGGTGGATGGCATGTAAAAGCTTCAACAACAACACAAAAAGAGGAAGGAAGGCTCTTTGTGTCTCTGCTTCCTTCCCTTGTTGCGTCACTCTTATCATTTTCTGTCTCTCTCTCAGTTGTTCTGTGCAGATGGGGAGTATAACTCCATGGCAACGGCCTTCTTCAACACTCCTGAGAGAAGTGTGCGCAGTCTCTTCCACAACCAGCCAGGTAAAAGCTGTCAGTAAGGGCAAGCTTGCTAAAAATAATTATGTACAAACATGATGTGCAAAAGCCATTTCTCTTCCCTTTTATTTTGCACATGGGCCCGAGTGGAGGGAAACTGGATCATGATGTATAAAACTGCAAACATTAATGTGTTCACTTATCATCCATCTCTCTTGAAAGGAACCTACAACCCATTGACCCTGGGTTTGTTCACCCTGACTTATTTCTTCCTGGCGTGTTGGACGTACGGCCTGGCGGTGTCCGCTGGAGTCTTCATCCCATCTCTGCTAATAGGAGCAGCCTGGGGAAGACTGTGTGGGATACTGTTGGCCTCCATCACATCTACTGGCTCGGTCAGTGTGTGTGTATTATCGATGAGGACAAAACAACACTTTTCAGTTCCCATATAAAAACAGACCATATTATAGTTGAATTAAAGGGGCCTGTTGTGCTTTTCATTACTGTCTGTCACATATATTATATTACAACATCAGATGTTCATATCAAACATGGCCAAAGTTTAAATAATGAGGTAAATGTGTGTAAAAAAATTATTCATATGAGCAAAAGACTAAAACAGCTACAGACCGTTCTCAGTATTTTCCAACGTGATTCCTGCCTCCTTTTAATCTGGCTGATTGATGTAAAATACATCACTTCCAATTCACCAGTGTGAGAAAGTCACCACAGACACCACAGCTCTGGTATACTGTGAAATACAGAGAGCTTTCCCTGGCAGCGAAAGGCTAAATCAGCATTGTATGAACTCATTTGGCATGGACTTGATTGTAAAGCACGTTTGTTTATGTTAAGTTCTGCACTCCAGCTTAAACTCAAGACGTACATGATTAGATCAGGAATGCATCACCCTGTGCCACGGCTGTTTTTATAGATTTTTCCCTGTGGATTTGACTACTGTGACTTACTGCTTGACTTTGCTGTCTGTGTTGTTAGATCTGGGCAGACCCTGGTAAATATGCCCTGATTGGAGCTGCAGCTCAGTTAGGTAAGTAACTTTCTTTACCTTGTTGGTGTTATTTGAGTTTGTCTTTATTGCTTAACAGGAAATAAGAAATGAACCATAGTAATTTTATGACCAATCACAGTGACAAATGACCAACCTGTAGAGAGCTATCAATACTCAGGAATTGTCTTTTTAAATAATCTATATTTATAAATCTCTTCTGTTAAATCCAGACTAAGATGAAAGATAAATGTTTTGTTATGATGCACTGCTCCTCACAGGTGGCATTGTGAGGATGACTCTCAGTTTGACTGTCATCATGGTGGAGGCTACAGGAAATGTCACATATGGTCTTCCTATCATGCTCGTCCTCATGACTGCCAAGATAGTGGGAGACTATTTTGTGGAGGTGAGTAAACGTCAAGCAGTCAAGTATGTCAATTGCTTGTATAATAACCCTAAAAAAAGATACAAAGATAAGTATATAGTGCATACTGTAGTTAGCATATTAAGGCACAGGCAGAGACTGTAATCTGTTTCTTTCTGTTTCAGGGTCTGTATGATATCCACATCAAGCTGCAGAGTGTTCCCTTCCTGCACTGGGAGGCTCCTGCCACCTCCCACTGGTTGACCGCCAGGTAAGTTCCTCTCCTTCTGTGGGTGGCTCAGAGTGACAGCCATGTTGATGGGATGATTATTAAATTATATTCAGTTCAATTTGACTTGCACTTTTATTTTTTCTCACTCTCTGATTTTCCTGTTCTCTTTGTTTCACCTCTTTTATCCTCACTGTTCCCCCTCTCCCTCTGTTTCTCCTCCACATGCAGAGAGGTGATGAGTTCTCCAGTCACCTGTTTGAACAGGATAGAGAAGGTGGGAACCATCGTGGACACCCTTAGCAACACGTCCACCAATCACAACGGCTTCCCAGTCGTCGTGCAGGTCACTGCTGGTGATGAGGTATGGCATGATGGCTTGGGTTCTGCTTTTTAATTGAGTTTGGTTGTTTTTTATAGAGCAATGAACTGGCTTCAAGGATTATATTTTTGAATTTATCCATAGTTAAAATGTATTTACTAGATGGTGCATTGAAAACTTGTATTTTGGGGCTTGATTTGTGCAAGTGCCTGACAATGTGTGAGGTCATGTTGAGATAATTCTAGTGGACGTGCAGTGGAGCTTTTAAAAGGAACAAAAAATGACTACCCTGACATCACAGTTGTGAACTGAGCGACCAGTAACCACGTCCGCCAGTATAGATTGCCAGTCAAAGCCCAGTACGGCTGGACTTGGCAGAAAGCCAAAAGGAAATAAACAACACTTGAGCATGAGAAAAATGTAAACAGACAACAGTGTGCATAGATGAGCTGATATGAGTTGGTGTATTGAACTTCTGCCGAATCCTGTTTGAAGTACGCAAAACACATTTCTTCTCAAGAAAGCTTTAAGTGGAGTTGTTTGTTCTTCTTTTAGCCAAAATATTCTGTCCAGTTTGTTCAAAACTGACGTAGCGGCTTCATTTGTGTGTGTGTATTTGAGAGAGGGCAAGATCCCACTTCCTCCTCATATCAAGTCCACTGTTGAATGGAAAAGGACAGTTCCCACTGTCTGGGTCAAACTGGGAAATAACAGCAGTATAGATGGTACACCACAGCTTGAGGCGCATAGTCAGAGTACTTTCAGGATGACTGGCACTGAGGGAGGTTATAGACAGATGTTCTTGTACCAGAATGGGATGAAGCTTCAAGGCAAATATAAGAGAAGGTGGAAGGTGGACTGTTGTATGCAGTGTTTCTCTAAGTTATTAATAACTTAACTCTAAACAATGGTTTTTCGCCCAAAGTTAAATTTTCTAGCTGGATCCAACTTGTGTGCGGACGCGCACATCACTAGTTCCTTGACTGCTGACTTGATTGTGCCCAGGACATCTGCAGTCTCAGGTTCATTAGAAGCTGTCCTGAGACTTCTGCCTTTTAACGTAGCCTAATGAGAACTCAACGGGCTGCAGCGGTCACAGTGGCAGCGGGTTAGGTACCGAGGGTGTACACTTCTACGGTTTCAGTCTTGGTTTCAGACACCCCTAATCAGAATGCAATGCTGACGCAGGACCTGTTTGAGGAAGCTATGGCTGCTCCTACTGCCCACTTCCTCCTCGTATCAAGTCCAGAGTTGAATGGAAAAGGCCAATTCCCACTGTGTGGGTCAGACTGGGGAATAACCGCAGTATAGATGGTACATTGCAACTTCAGGCATGTCATCAGAGTACTTTCAGGATGACTGGCACTGAAGAATATTACACACAGATAATAGTGTACCAGAATGGGATGTAGCTTCAAGGCAAATAGAAACTGTCTTTTATTAATGAAACCTTTGTTCTTCTCTGTCATTCAGCCAGCGAAGCTCTGCGGCCTCATCCTCCGCTCTCAGCTCATCGTTCTCCTCAAGCACAAGGTAACATCAGCGATAGAAAAAAAGATGTTCATCTGTGTTGTGATGATTTGAATGGAGTCAGTCAGTGTCTGTTCCTGCTCCGTCCTGGCAGGTGTTTGTGGAGTTGGCCCGGTCCCGGCTGACGCAGAGGAAGCTCCAGCTGAAGGACTTCAGGGACGCCTATCCCCGCTTCCCCCCGATCCAGAGCATTCACGTCTCCCAGGACGAGAGGGAGTGTATGATGGACCTCACGGAGTTCATGAACGCAACGCCTTACACTGTACCACAGGTAATAATTTATAATAATAATAATAATAGTCAAATAAAAGTAAAAAAAAAATAAAGATATTTACAAATATTAAAAAACTTTGCATGTTCCACCGTCTTTTATTGTTCTGTTTATCTTTAGTACGGTTATTGTTTGTTTTATTAAATTTATGGGGTGTGCACACAGTGAATGTGAAGCGAGCATTTCGTGCGGTGAGATTACAAATTCACTGTATCTGTGCGGGTTGACATTTTTCAACTTTTGCGACACTGTGTCGCAAAAGCCTATTAGCATTGAGATCTAGTTGAGATTCTCCTGACGTTACCGAGAATCAGAAATGGAGGACAAATGGTGTTGCTATCTGTGGGAGCTCTACGACCCAACGTCAGTACTGTACAGAGACAGGACAAACAAAGAGAGGTCTTAGTAATTAGTGAGTGAAGCCATAGGACTACCTGGTAAGTTCTGAAAATGTGTATTTGAGACTTGTGTAAGCTGTAATAATTTAGTCATTTAAGTTGGTCTTTTATTGTGGAAAGTAAACGTTAATAAAACGTGTTGCCCTCTCGGTTCACTTTAGTTTCCGTGCTCACATCACTTCATTCCAGCTATAGGTTGTACTTTACAGCAAAGTTAGCCATTAGCTGCCTTTCCAGTTAGTAAGCACAACTGTTAGCACAGCTGTTAGGGACGGATATTTCTCAGTTGCAGTTACTGGAAAATTCACTTTGCCTTAGGTATGAACACACCATTAAGTTTTTAGTGTTGCGGTCTTTTTTCTGTTTTTGTTTCCCTCTGTTAAACCCTTTTTTAAAGGTTTGTATAAAAGTTGTGTACAAGTGAATGTAGTTGGACTAAAATGAGGTGGTCTGTCTGCAGGAAACATCTCTGCCTCGTGTGTTTAAGCTGTTCAGAGCGCTGGGCCTCAGACACCTGGTCGTGGTGGATGATGAAAACAGGGTAAGAGTGTGTGTTTGTGTGTCTATCTCTGAATGCCCTACTTTCATTTCTCTGTGTGCTTTTGATCTTCACAGGAACACCTCCTCATCTGTTGATTAAAATAACATGTAATGAATCAAGTGCCATTATGATGATGACGCTGATTGTTGTGACCCACTGCAGGTGATTGGACTTGTGACCAGAAAAGACTTGGCCAGATATCACATGGGCAAACATGGACTGGAAGAACTTCAGCTGGCCCAGACATAGTACACTTACACACACACTCACACTCTTACACTCTTACACACTTGAACTATGACCACCTGATGCCTCATAAGCTCTATGCAGGACACCATCGAGGGCCAAGAGGTCTCCCTTATTCTTTGATGCCAAAATGGTCACCGTGACGACACAAGGAAACCCCCATATACAGGTCTGTTGGGTTATTAACGAAAGACACTTTTAATGTAAAACTGCTCCTGGTGTAAAACATTTGAAGAAAAAAACAGCTCCCCCTGATCTTTGTGAAATGTTTTATCTTGAAAGGATTCTTGAACTTCCTTTTCTTTCGGTCGTATAGAAAGTAATGTATAATGAACAGAAAAGAAAAAATGCCTTATTGGAGGATTTTTCCTGCGCTTTACACTTTCACAGACCTCACCCCCAGACACTTAATGTACGGGTCAACAAAGCCAGAACAACAGGAGATTTTCAAAATAAAATTAAACAGTCACTGCCAGCTTGAGGAGAGGAAGTCCCAGTGAGAAGAACTGATTTGATCTGTGTTGGCTGGTACACGGAAAACCCGCTGCTTTTTATTCGCAAAAACATTATAACATTCAGTATGTCACTGTCTGTTCTAAAGCCCTGTTTGCACGGGACTGGTATTACGGGCTGTCTTCGGGATTTAGAAATTAACTCCCACATCTGCACATCTGGGTTTTGTGTAGAGTTGTTCCTTTACCAATATCGGAAATGCCTTCGATGTTGCTTACAATGCTGGCTCTGGTATTGGCGAGTAGGGATGAGCGAGTTCACCATTATGTGTATCTGTTCAACCAACTAATTGGTATCTGTATCTGTACTCGGAAATGGTGGGATTTAACCAGAAGTGGGTGTGGCTAAAACTGGAAATGGGTGGGACTGAACCAGAAGTTGCTATTGAAGCCTGAAATTGATCAGAAGTTGCTGTATTAATTATTTATCAGAAAACTATTTACAGAATGATCTCAGGATTGAGCTTTATTGACGATTTTCCTTCATTGCAGATATTGACACATTTTACTCGGTTGATACTCATAAAAAAGTGTATTATCTGTACCGAATACGCTATTTATCCGAGAACTCAGCTCAACCCAATCAGCAAGTACACAAGTTTATGCATCGATCCGATACAGGGTGATTTAATAAGGAACTTGTATAAGCAGCAGTTTTCGTGGAAATCAGTTCTCTTCGCGGTTCCAAAACAGTAGCCTAAACAGCAAGATGCACTGTTCAGCCGCTGGCAACTATGATGCAATGAAGATGAATTGATTTCCAGTGAATAGTTTAACGTTGACTTCACAATGTCAGCAACTTGGCAATATTTTACACTGGAAAGTCCCACTAGTTTTAGGGTTTAACCTGAGCCGTACCATACAACAATGCCAGCAATAATTTTGCATCCATACAGGGTTAGTAGTGGTACTTGTTACTGACCAATACAGTGTCAAGTATCAGAATTTGTAATGGGAAAAAAAAAAGGTGTAGCTTTGTGAGGCATATTCACACGGTATAAGCGAAATACTGTAGGTATTTTACTCAAGTTTACTAGCATTATTCCCCAAATATGATGAGCATGCTCATTTGCAACTCCACTTAGCACAACAAACACTACACACACCGCTAGCAGTGTTTTACAGCATTTCCTCCTTCATTCATTTCTTTTTTAAATGTGGGTTACAAAAACAGAACCGATTCTGCCACCTCCTGCTCCTGAATACTGTCACAGCTTTCATTTTGAATCACACAGTCTACATAACTTTACATAAAAAGAGGCAGAAACGAGGCGCGGAGGAAACAAAAACCCAAGATGTGACCCCAGCGGGACTTATTTTATCACATGACCTCTGTGTTTGGAGAAATAACTTGGTAATTTGCAGAAGATTTTTTACTTGACAAATCAATTAACACAAATTACTAGAAAATATTTCAGTGACCTGAAAACAGGAAGTTACACAATACAGTAACAACCATAAACAGGAACCACAACCTTTAGACATTTAAATAGATGTGGCAGGTTATGACAGATTCAAGTTAGCAGTGTGTCATGAGTATACAACAGTGGTTCCCACCTGGTCCAGCCATGAGGTCCAGATTTCTCCTTAGTCATTAGTTCAAGGTCCACACAGTTTAATATATTTCAGCATCATATTTGTGTTTGGCGATGTCGTCAAGCTGGTTTGCTGTCTCTGTCAAGTAGCTGTCAGTCACTCACTCATTCTACAGGTGGACATGGCACTTCAGAATAAAAGCTCTGTGCCGGAAATTCACTGTACTTAAAAATAAAGTGTGTTTTTTTTGTTTTGTTTTTTTTGTTTGTTTTTTTTACAAACTTGACATGTTTGCGGGTCACTTGTGGTCCATTCAGAATGGACCCACGACCCACTTTTGGACAAAAACCTGTGAATCCCGTGCAAATAGGGCTTGATCATGTCTCCTCAACATCCTGTAGACGGTCTGCAGTGATACATTATAGTCATTGATGAATGACATGTTTTCAGATAATTCAGATGGATGATTTTTACGTCTCATTATTGAACGTAATGAGACATTTACGCTGGTTTGCTTTGAAAACCTGATTTTAAGCGAGTGCTCATATTCAAGAGTCGGTTTGTGACGTCACTGACCCTGTGAGGTCGTCTTTGTTGGTGCCAAAATAGTTTATATTTTCCAATTTTTGTGTAGTTTTGCACTGAGCGAATGCTGTTATTTATTGTTAGTGTTTGATATTTTAAGTGTCTGGTTTGGGCTCATGTGGGGTCAGTTTGGATTTGAGATGCTTTCACGAGTGTGCTTTGAAGAAGGGTTATTACATGAAGATACACATCCTTCCTTCCCTCTTCTGTCAGCTTTACCGAGTATATATATATTTGTACTACTGTCAGTGAAAATGGACTAATGCTCACAGGTACATCCTTTCTAACACCTCCAGACGTCTGCACTTTGCCTACTACTGAAAACAAAGTCCCCTTTTGTTGAGAAATACACACAAGTGTCCCTCATGAAACTCTATATGAATGTAAACCGTTGTTTACCACAAAGCCTCTGTTCAAACTAATCAAGTTAATCCTACGTTACTCGAGTCAGCACACACAACACAGATTTATAGTTATTTAATTTTTGAATTTGTAAATCTAACATTTCTTCAATGATCAGTGTTATTTCTTTCTCTCTGTGCACGTCAGAGGTTTTACTCTTTGATTTTGTCTCATTTGTGGTCTTTGTTCTGTTGTACTGTTCTAGATGTTTAAATATAGACTAAGCTCTATTTTATAACCACTGGATGAACCTTTTTGTGAATGAATAAAGTTGAAATTTATCTATTGTTATATCATTTGTTTGTCTGTTTGATTGAAAGCAAAACAGTCATTTTTACTCTCCACAGTATGGATTTAAATGTTTGCTGATATGGTATTGATAAACAATTTTTTTTTTTTTTAAGATATTTTTTGGGGCATTTTTGCCTTTATACATAGGACAGTTAAGCGTGAAGGGGGGAGAGAGAGGGGTAATGACATGCAGCAAAGGGCCACAGGCTGGAGTCAAACCCAGGCTGCTACCTTGTACATGGGGCGCCTGCTCTATCCACTAAGCTGCCAACGCCCCATTGATAAACAGTCATGTTTAAACAAGTCATCATTCAAAGTCAACAAAATTATCGTCTGGAAGGCGATCCAGGCACTTTGAAAAAATATAGAAAAACAAGGAGGGAAATATTGAAAAAGCCTTTATTGTAGTGACTAAATCATTAAAAGAGCCAACACGTGTCAACCACTGCAGAGGCCTGTACCACGAAGCCAGTTCAACTTCCCCTGGATATCTTTTTTTTTTTAAATCTGGTTTGACTAAACCTAACATTGGCTGTCTGGATAGCAGGTACTACAAAGCTGGTTATAAACGAGTTCAGTCAACTCTTATTTTCCTATCCAGCCACGAGCATGTTCATGTGAAAGAGGCGGGAGTGTTGATTACGAGCGACCTCATCAGAGCCATGACTGAAGTAGGCTGCTTCATATGATATGAGATGAAATGGTAGCGAAAGTGTCTGCAACTATGAGACGGTAGAAACAAGTCTAGAAACATTGAAAACACTCTATAAATTCACTGTCATCCGAGAATTACGTGCAGATATGACTGAGCTATGGGCCTATGTGACATTAGTATACAGTATTTTTTGATGTTTAATTGGATGATGATGAACTCCTCTGAATATGTCCCATAAAACTTTAAAGTAACACCAGACTCTTTCTGCTGCTGAAGTAAAGAGTGGAAAAGTAGCCTAGTTACTGACTGAGGACATCTTTCTTACCCACACGTTGCATTTATAATAACAGGAGCAAATTAACAGTGTGTGGATTATTTTATTAATAAAATCTGGTTTATCCTCGTTCTCATCACGCAGGTGTCTCATTATTTTGAGCTGCAGTGGTGGAAGCAGAGTGTAAAATATCAACACTGTCACTGCAGACTAAAACAAACTGCATAAGTTAAAATCCTGTGTTTAGTGTGTAAACGATCTCTCCGTTTGTGAGAAGCTCGGTTTTAAAACCAGTGGAAACAGAGCCCTGAAACAATTACATGATTCTCCTGACCTCTAACAATATATAGGCTCCTCCTTTTTACCTCAGACTCCAGACTTGTGTCCATGGATACTTTTTTCTTCAGTGATCTGATTGGTCAGAGGTCACTGTGTTGACGGGCTGTGATACGATACCGTGAACATTACCTGCCCCGGAGCAGCACAAGTTACCACGGTGATTTATCCTGGTAAAAAGAGAACCAGCTTCATAGTACTGAAAACCCTGAGTTAACCCTTAAGTTACCTCGCTAACTCCAAATCCTGCTTCGTACTACAGGCCTTCGTCAGGGCTTTCAAAACATACAGCGCAGGTATGGCCCCATATATAGTGGCAGGAAGCAATCGGAGGCCATCACATGACCCACATAATGGCTTGTAAAGAATAATGACAAATCACAAAAAACATGTGACGTCTGTACCCTCATTGAGACCAGGATACTTTAAAGCATCCAGCTGATGGATCCAGAAAGCTTCACTTTTATTGAGATTCTGTTTTCTGTCACTCCCATGACCAAAGGTTTAATGTGTTCAGTGCCTCCTTCCTGTCCATCCTGTTGTTTCTCATTCTCCACAAGCACCCGATGCCAGGTTTTGATCTACGTTTGTGTCACCTCAGTTAGCTGAGCTTGTCTTTTGTCTCGTCTTTCTCCCAGGATCAAATCTTTGTCCTTTCAGTTACAGAACTGTGTCTCAGGATTAAATACATTTACCACCAACAGATATGCCTCAGTCGAATAGATGATACTCTGGGAGCTGATAAGTTACGCAGCCGACAGTGAGCAGAGGGAATGTTATCTTACAGGGGAAACAGTACATCACACTGTATGTAGTATGTTGTCACACACCTGGCTGGATCAGATACTGTAATTCCCTGAGGAATGATGTCACTGCTCAGAATAAATCATTACAGACACACACATTACTTCCCACCCTTTATATCACTGCTCTCTGTCTCCACTAGATGTCAGCAAAAGGCCACATAAAAACACTTGCTTATTGAACTGGCCTAGAAGCACCAAGTTGCTTCAAAGCCAAAATCCATGCATGTTTCCATATAGCATGCATGAGTTCTAGCTTATATTGGTGGCAGCCCATTGATGTTTGAATTTACTGCAGCTCTGATCATATGTTGAGAACTCTGCTGCTGAGAACTCTGTGCACGCTTTGACTTTGTAGCATCAGTTGTGCATATCAAAGGTAGTTCTCAGCAGTGGTTAGGGTTAGGAGGAAGAGGTGGGTGGGGCATACAAGGGAGGAGGAGTGTTTGCTGTTCAAGTTTTTTCAAAGAGCTGTGTGAAATGCAAGATAGGTAAGGGTTGCTTTAAATTACTGTTTATTTTAATGGAGTCTGGTGGGTTTGGTGACGGAGATTTTGAGGCTGTTTCTGGTTAAACAAAAGGATCCTACACTTTAACAAAGAGGTCCACCTCTTCAGGGAATCTTTACCATAATGTTGTCAGACACTTTAGTTGACGTACATTGACAGTGCGAACATGCCCTGACTTAGATTTTTTCGCCCGTTTCACAGCTGCCTGCTGCAGTCCTCTTGCTCAATACTGGACCAATTTAACTGTTGCTCCCATTAGTCACTTAGACACAAACACATGGGAAAATAGGGTCAAGGTTAGAAAACGCCAAAGTTACCCCTTTAAAGACTTTTGGAAAGTGTCGTACAAATAATGCTGCTCATCGATAGGGGCATGCATCTATCAGTGCACTCAGAGCTTTCAGTTTGGCTTTCATCTTGCTGTTATAGAAATATTTTATCACAACTGTCACTCTCATGTCTGTACTGTAAATATGAAGCTGCAGCCCACAGCAGGTTAGCTTAGCTTAGTATAAAGAATGGAATCAAAGGGAAACAGCTAGCCTCACTCTGTCATGTTGTATCTTGAATGTTTAATCTGTCCTGTAATTTCACCCGCTGCCGGCTGAGGTTACATACAGCTCCAGTTGGGTTTGTTTTGAAGTTAGAGGTAAAAAAAATCTATACAAATGACAGAGAAATGACCCTCCTTGCAGGAGTAGTACACGGCCTGAAGTATAATAATCAATCAGCTAAAAACAGCAGAAGGAGGGACAGTCTGACTGCCGCTGAGCCTTTTAGCCTGACTGTTATTTGTGGACAAGCTGCTGTTAAAATGTTAATGGACAGAACCGTCCAGGTATTGAACCAGCAAAGGACATCAGTGTTACGCAACAAAATGACTCTGTCAGTCTTGCAGGAAGCCAAAAGGTGAGGTAGCTTCATTATGGGGTTTACAATCTGCTGAAGACGTGGGATGATTTGATGAAGGTCTCTGTTGTTGGCTATGTTTCTGCAGCAGTTTATTTGCTTTGTTTTAATTTTTCACAGCAGTGTAGAGTAAAAACTAAAATCACATTTTTTATGCACGTTTTATCAGGTTTTTCCTGTTTGAGTAAAAAATGTGGCTATGCTTGGTTGAACCCTGGGGGGGCTCCTTACGCTGACACACTCTTTATGACACCATCCTTGTTCAAGCACACACTTTTATAGACGCCACTCATTCCACCGGGGACCACTGCTGCTGATGATTTATATTTCCATAAAGCAATATGAATATAATGGGTTTATAGCACAGCTTGCTTTAGGACAGACAGGAGGAAGACCCTCTGCTGCTGACACTGACAGGGGTGATTGGTCGGGCAAGGCAATGATATTAAATCAGGTTTTACTGCCATTTACCATTTTAAGATGATGGATTTGTACAGTTTTTTGTTTTTTTTTACAGTTGGAAGGATTTTTTATGAGAGAACCACCTCAAATGACGCGTACTTTTCATGTATAAACCTCTATTTTTTTATTAAATGATCTCCGAAGTATCTTTAAAATAATCACTATTAGCAAAGCAGTTTTGTGTTTATATATGGGGTATTTATTAGTTTGGTAAACCTGACGATCCTTAGAAAGTATTAAGCTCATGTTGGTGGGCTGACTCAACAGGGACTAGAAAATGGGCACAGAGGGTACTTGCTGTGGCTCTGGTTGAGGGTGAAAGCCATTATAATTTAACAGCAGTGTCAGGGGAAAGCGTGGTGGGACAAAAACTAAAGTTAAGGCGGCAAAAATCCGAGGAGGGTGGACGGGAGGGGTGATGGTGACTTTCACCTGGGAGAGCGGTGTTCACATCCTGAAAGATTGTAAAGCCAAACCTTGTTCTTTTTTCTTATACCTAACTGTGATTTTGATGTTGAAGGAAAAAAAGTCTATGCGTACCGATGTAGTGCATTTATATAAGTTCATGACCAATTGCAATATGTGACAACGTCGGAGTGAGAATGTGTTGGATTGGATAATCGGAAAAAACAGATGATGTGGGGTGCTTTTCCGCTCTGAACTGAAGTTTTTTCAACTCAAAAAATGCCAGGTGCCTTGAGCGCAGAAACACGAGGTGCAGCCCAACGTAAACCTGCAAGCAAAAAGCTTCATTCTCATTAAAAACAATTACAAAAAGGCGCCTCCAGCTGCTAAAATGCTTTCTGCGTGATCGGGGCCTTATTGTGGTGCTCAAAGTGCCAAAAACTCAACAGCAATGTCTTTTTCCAGAAATCATGACCCGGTCACCAGATAGACGATAATCCGCATACCTTGTTGTTAACAATTTCATGTAGGAACTATTTTCTTTCTACCGAACTACATCTGCTAACTGTATCACCGCGCAGAAGGAAGTGTGCATCTACTCATGGATGAGAGGTTTGTACTCATGAGATGTAAACATTTATTGCATCCTGCTCTGCTGAGCTAGAACGCTGGCTAGCTCAGTGGTGCTAGGTGAGCTACCAGTACAGCTAATATCACCAACACTCAGCAACACATATACATAACAATCGAGATTAAATTAATAGCACTACAAGTAAAGAGAAAAATGTGTATTTTTGTCCTTTTTTATAAGTGTCTACACATTTGTGCAGGCTCAGACGACCTGGAAATAAGTGCGACTAAATATTTGCAGATATAATGATCCTTTCTCAAGTATGACAAAAACTCTAGGTATTCTTTGGTAAAGTAAACGTGATTTGTAGTTGTCATTCTTAACTGTATCTGACAGTATCTCCTCTCTTCATCACATCTGGAGGCACAAACCTCTCTGTCTATACAGGCCTCCAGCTGTGCCTCACATTAATGACTGAACATATCAGACAGGTCATGTCAGACCAGCCTGGGCCTCTGAATTCAGTTTGTGTCCGTGCAGATTGTTTTTGACTTTATATTTTAGGTTCTGCTTTTAAACTTTCAGCATACTGCATGTACGCTGTTCAGTGATTGGTATCTATTATTAGGACTGTAGCAATAAGGGTTGACTAAATGTCAGTGTCAACGTTCCTGATTGCTACAATCTCTACCCTGTTAGAAGTTATTCCTGTGTCCACTGAGCCGAGTGTATCCAGTAAACATAGGCGGGATACTCTGTGACTTTCTTTGCATGAAACTGAATAGTACAGAACAAAATGTACCAAAGAAAAAAAAACTTTTACAGTGTGTTTTTACAGCAACGGCTGCAAACTGGAAGTGTGATCTGTGGCCAGAGTGGGCTGGGCCTGCACTCAGCCTTCATGTCTACAAGTCTCCTGTCAGTGTGACAGCTGAGCAGTGGGATCACATCTCTGCAGCAAGAGCAGCTTCTGTCAAGAGTTTGTTGCCCTTGTCTGAAAAGGTAAAAGATTTATTTCTCTTGAAAAATCACTTGAATGTCAGCTTCATCAAAATCAAGAGATACTATCTGAGTGTGTTTCTTGGCAGCAGTTTTCATTTCTGCTCCACAACTGTGAACCTCATATTCTCCTTCACAGAGCTGTCACTACTAATTGTTGGTGTGTCATCTAAAAAATTATTAGAATCTGCAATGCACTGAAAGTTTCTTGACTTGTGCAGGAAATGAGTCACTTCTTCTATCTCTATTAAAACATGCATGGTATTATATATGTGTGACATAGTACAGTAAGTGTATTGAAACTATTCTGTATTTCTAGGTCACTATAAATTGAATATATTTAGTTTTTGGATTGTTTTATGACAAAACCAGTGGTTTTAAGGCCACACCTCAGGCTTTTAGATGTTGCAGTGATTATTTTCTGACACTATAGACTAAATGGTTAATTAATCGGTCACAAAATATAATTAAATAATTCATAAAGTAATCGTTGGTTGCAGCTCAGATAACACTCAGTATCTGAGTGATATCTGATTGAATGATCTTGAATAATGTACTGTATGCTTCTGTGTGCGTGTCTGTGTGTGTGTGCATCCACGTTAGTGTTAGTAAAAACGAAATGCAACTGATAAGAAAACAAACAAAGCTAAATGAGGAGAGTGGGTCTATGTTCCCTCAACTGTATGTTCTTTCAGTCCTATGTTCCCCAAGCCCCATGTTCCCTTAACCCTGTTCTCTCAACCCTGTGTTCCCTCAACCCCAATCCCTCAGCCCTTTGCTGTCCGAGCCCCATGTTCCCTCAGTCTTATGCTCCCTCTACCCTGTTCCATAAGCCTGATGTTCCCTCAGCCCTGTGTTCCCTCAGCCCTATGTTCCCTTAACACTAATCCCTCAACCCTATGTTCGCTTATCCTGTTCCCTCAGCCCTGTGTTCCCTCAGCCTTATGTTCCCTTAAACCACGCTTCCCTCAACTCTATATTCCCTCAGCCCTATGTTCCCTTAACACTAATCCCTCAACCCTATGTTCCCTCAGCCCTACGTTCCCTTATCCTGTTCCCTCAGCCCTGTGTTCTTTCAGCTCTGTTCCCCCAACTCACTGTTCCCTCAACTTTGTGT
Organism: Epinephelus lanceolatus; assembly: GCF_041903045.1. Classification (NCBI taxonomy): domain Eukaryota; kingdom Metazoa; phylum Chordata; class Actinopteri; order Perciformes; family Serranidae; genus Epinephelus; species Epinephelus lanceolatus. The sequence continues at coordinate 34,018,452 of NC_135751.1, forward strand.
TCCCTCAGCCCTTTGTTCCCTTAACACTAATACCTCAACCCTATGTCCCCTCAGCCATATGTTCCCTTATCCTTGTTCCCTCAGCCCTACATTCCGTTTTCCTGTTCCCTCAGCCCTAAGTTCTTTCAGCTCTGTTCCCCCAACTCACTCACTGTTCCCTCAACTTTGTGTTCCCTCAGCCCTTTGTTCCCTTAACACTAACACCTCAACCCTATGTCCCCTCAGCCATATGTTCCTTTATCCTTGTTTCCTCAGCTTTATGTTTCCTCAGCCCATTTCCCTCAACCCTAATCCCTCAGTATTATGTTCCCTCAACCCCATTCCCTTAACCCTATTTTCCGTTAACCCTATGTTACCTCAACCCTGTGTTCCCTCAGATCAGTACCTCCTGACATTGAGGCGATTGATGTTTCTTGCTCATCCGTGTGTTTGTTTATTTGTCTGTCTGTTATCAATATTGTTAGAGTGATATCTCAGAAACTTATAGATGGATTTTATCCTCGGCAACCATAACCCGTTTATGGAAGGGTTGGCTCTGATGTTGAGGGAACAGGGGGCTTAATTTGGATGGAGAAAAAAAAAATCATCGGGCTGAGGAAACATAGCATTGATCTCCTAAAGGAGCTAAATGCCGACATCAGCATGCTAATATTGTCATGCTACAAGCAGATATAATGTTTAATGTTTCATCAGCTTAGTTTAGCATGTTAGCATGCCATCATTGCTTATCAGCACTAAACATAAACTGACTTTAGTTTTGTAGGTCAGCTTTTAGTTATATAAATTGACATTTTGACTCAATAGTATCACTAGATGAAAAGTTAAGAGACAACTAAAGTCATTAAGATTCATCCTCTGGTAATCATGAATGTGTGTACAGTATCTAATGGCAATCCATTGAGTAGGTATTGAGATATTTCTACTTGACCAAAGTGGTGGACCAATCCATCGACAGACTTTGCTAGAGCCTCTCTGCTAACATGGCTAAAAACAATACCTTCATAACAATGTTGCGTTTGCATTGGATGTGACTTTCTGTGTGTGTGTATTTACAGAATGTGCACTTTATCATGATATCGTCTGGGTTTGTGTCCCATTATTGCTGAAACTACCCTCTGGAACGCCTCCTCTGCCTTTGATAAATTGAGTCACATACGTGAACATAATACTCACTCATCACCTGACAAAAAAAGCCTCTTATTCATTCCTCATCCCCTGACAAACCTGATTACCACCCCCGATCATCTCCATACTTATTCAATCATTCCTTGACAAACACCTTTGTGTTTATTCAATCAGCGTTGCCCGGCGAATAACTTTACCACATTAAATTATTATTCATTCCCTCAGAGAATTAACGTCTGGGTTATTCAGTCATTCTCAGTCCGACTGAATCAGGCGGTTATGCTTGAATGGGCTCCAAATGAGTTGCGTTATTCTTTCCACACTAAGCAGAGATAAATGCTCCCCACCCAATATGCTGTCGGGAAACCATTTAGGCACTTTTTTACACACGCAGCCCGAGTGTATAGCTTACATACTGTATCTGTGTGTGTGTGTGTGAGTGTGAGAAAGCAATTACCAGAGCTCATGTATCCAGAGCTTAATGGAATAACTTGCCAAATCAATGCAGATTACACTTGCAAATCCATGTGATATCAGTCCGTGAATTCAATTTGAGGTGTGACACTGTACGATAATTGTTTTTCCTCGGTCGTCAGCAGCACCCATGCGGCTTATCCAGATGACAGGAGACCTTTTTTTTAAATAACTTTTGTCTGTGATTTTACAAACAGCGGGATAGGTACAGCAACTAAGACTATTTGCGCTCCTAGTACCCAGAAGGAAGTGCCAGGCACCTGCAGTGGTGAGACAAGAGGAGCTTTAAATTAACTTCAAACAGGAAGTTGTGGTTTTACAGGACTCCATGACCCTGTAAAACCACAGCTTATTGGTTATACTCTTTGATTTTGTACGGATTAAACAAACAAGATTTATCATGTTAATTAGTATGGACACCCATTTCTGCCAGTGTGATAATGTAATAATGAGAAACTTTATCGAAATAATGACTATAGCCTGGGCACACATTGTATGATTTGAGCACATTTCTGACCTGATTTTTGAGCTGTGCAACTCATTTTAATTTGAACCAAATTTCAGCTTTGTCAGGTGTCGTGTGCAGTGCAGTGTACACCGGGGAGCGAGGACTGATCATGGTCAACTGCTCCCGACCAGCTGTCGGATGTTCTGATGAGTTACTTACATGTCAGAGTTTTGGTTTGCTGTGTCAGTCTCTTGCACAATCAAAGCAGGGCCACGAAATTGCATGACTTTGCAGAAATTGACTTTTAGGGTGCTTTCACACCTGCCCTGTTTGATTCAGTTCAATTAAATTTAAGTTTGTTTGGCCCCTACGTGTGCTTTGTTTGGGCAGGTGTGAACACAGCAATCACACTCAGGTGTGCACCAAAACAACCAGACCGAGACCTTCTTGAAGAGATGGCTAAACAATAATATTTAGCAAAAATAATCTCATTATTTCGAGATACTAACTCATTTTTTGAGGAAAGTTTCTCATTATTTTAAAAAGTTTCTCATTATTTTGAGATAATTTATCATTTAGAGAAACTTCGTTATTGTAATGACTTACGGGATCTTTTTGTTTTTCTTTATGACACTGGCAGAAATGGGCCTCTGCAGATCTTTAGAGGTGCCAGTAGGTGGATTGAGTTGCCTTTGCACAGAGCAAGGCTAATTTTTCCCTATGTTTCCAATCTTTATGCTAAGCTAAGCTAACCAGCTGCTGGCCGTAGCTTCATATTTATTGTGCAGTCATGAGAATGGTATCAATCATCTTAGCTTACTCTCAGCAAGATCAATTGGTGTCAGTCTGAAGCTGTCGAAATCTGGTGATTGGGCAGTGACTTGCAGCGTCAGACACTGACGTAAAAAGCCATCCTTTAACGTCGCCATGATATGCAGCCTATCACCGTTATAGTTCAGCACAAAAGAACAAAAGTTAAGGCAGCAAAAGTCAGAGTAGTGTGGGTTGATCCAACAAATACAGACTTTCACCCAGTAGAGCGGTGTTCGCGTCCCGTAAGGTTATAAAGCCAAACCGCATGCTTTTGTTGCCTGCACCCGACCATGTGTGTTAGTTGTTGAAGGAAATAAAATGCCACTAGTTTTTGAACCAACGTAGTGTGTTTATTTTGAAAGAGACTGGATGTGAATATTAAATTTCCTGTGAAAACAAAAGTGTATCTTGAAAGAAGAGAACTTGACATTGCGTCCCAGAACGTCAACAATCAACGCACCCAGGGTACCTTTCACGTCGTATGTGGACGTGGAAAGTCCATGACCAAATGTCGATATGTGACGAGATCAGAGTGAGAATGTGTTGGCAAGTTAGTGAAGAAGCATATTTCCCAAAATGTCAAAACTTTTGCTTTATTGTTGCGTATATTTATGTGTAACTGGGTTAAACTCAATTTAATGTTGATCTGACAGTGACATTTCGTTAAGTCTTCACACTGTTGTCATAACCAGCTGTATGTTTAAAGGGGCAAAAAGCGAAATCGTTTCACCGCTAGGTTTGCTGTTGTGCACTGCCTGTAGACCAAAACAAAGTGTGTCATGAGCTACACCTCCCTCTACCTCTGCTCTCCACCCCCCACCCCACTCGCCTCGTCTATGCAGCCAGGCACCGCAGCACCTCCGCGGACTATTACATCCAGACGGTCCCGGTGTTTCTTCCGCAGGCTCCACTTCACTCAGCTGCCCGATATAACTGCTGCTTCTTCCCACATTAACCTGAATAACAAACCAGGGCACGGTGCTCCGGTTGGATCCAAATGGAGAGCCAGCGCTAACGTTATCTGGGAAGCTAGCAGAGGCTAACTGGCTGTGCTGGCAGCTGAGTGAAGTGGAGCCTGAGGAAGAAGCACCGGTTAGCCCCGGTTTCACTACAGGCAGATTCACTCGCCACAGGGGCGAGGAAATAAAACCTAAACAGCCAACTTAGTTTAGCTTAGTTTAACAGTTAGCGATGTCTTTCACTCACTCTTGGTCTCTGCTGTGTTTAGCTATTTCCCTGCTTTCCTGTTAGCGTTAGCACTAGTCGGCTGCCACGCTAACGTCCCTACTCTTCTCTGTGAGCTGGAGCCGTGAGCCCATGAGCCCGCCAGGCTCACGGAGAAGAGTAGGGACGTTAGCGTTAGCTCCTGGAGTTAGCACTAGAGCTACTACGGCTACTGGAGTAACTTACAGCTATGGAGCGCTTCTACCAGCTCTTCTAGTCACTGAGCCTCGCCTCCATCTCAGCAAATATATTGCATTTATTACAGGTACCATCATCATTGAAGTAGGCAGGGGAATAGCTAAACACAGCCACCAGGCTGCCCGCCGGGCTACATTTTACAATGCTAATTGCAAATGTTAGCTGGGCTGCCGGGCTACACACCTAACACAACCGTAACGCCTGACCCATTGCTGGGACCGAAGCTCCGGACATTAACCCATGCTACGATTGTAACATTAAGTTTAACTGAATCGACATAGCGACATGTGCCTAACGTTACTGTAACACTAATTAAAACAGACATCTGACTTTATGTTGTTTCTTAACTGTTACCTGTCCAGGAGAAGAAGAGTTAACTCTGAGTCAGATTGTAGACCCTTTAGCTCTTGTAGTGCTCTCTACCTTGGAAATGCAAGGCCAATGTTAATCTGAGTTCTGTCCCTTTCTTTATCCGACAACTTCTTTGCCAACAACTGTTGTTTCTTAAGAGGTAATGTCAGATCCTGGTCGTCTTCAGGTGGACGTTTTGTTCCACTCTCTGCCATTTCACTTTGAAAATACACGGATTCACATGAACGTACATGAATGCGCAGCCGGACCGGCTTGTAAACAAGGGGCTGGAGATCAACACAGAGAGAGGGTGTGTGAGGTCATGCTGTACTCCAGATGAAATTACACCTCTAGTTCTTCACATAGCAATTTTTTAATTCCTTCAATCTAGAAATGATGAATTTCGCTTATTGCTCCTTTAAGTAGTGAGAGTATTTGTCCAGACAGATGAGTGATGGACTGGTTCAGCTGAAGGTTGAGCTTTTGACTCCATGTTATGACAATAACACCTCAGCACAGCGGGCCCTCAGCCGGTGCCTGCAGAGCGTTTTATCAGGTTTTTCCTGTTTGAGTAAAAAATGTGGCTATGCTTGGTTGAACCCTGGGGGGGCTCCTTACGCTGACACACTCTTTATGACACCATCCTTGTTCAAGCACACACTTTTATAGACGCCACTCATTCCACCGGGGACCATTGCCGCTGATGATTTATATTTCCATAAAGCAATATGAATATAATGGGTTTATAGCACAGCTTGCTTTAGGACAGACAGGAGGAAGACCCTCTGCTGCTGACACTGACAGGGGTGATTGGTCGGGCAAGGCAACGATATTAAATCAGGTTTTACTGCCGTTTACCATTTTAAGATGATGGATTTGTACAATGAGGCTTAAAGGGGCAGTTCGGATTATTTGATGTGTGGTTGTATGAGGTACTTAAACATAGTCAGTGTATTAGATGCAGTAGATTGCAGTCAGCACGCCCCTAGTTTGGAATACCGCCATGGAAGCTGCTGATGTGAATGAGAGCAGCTGCAAACGTGATTTAGCCATCTAAAAAAAAATCAATATTGATTTATATTTAGAATATTTTCAGTGCTTTACCTTTTTGTAAGACAGCACTTTCGAATAGGGAACTGAAGCCGTTACATCTATCATCTCTTCAAACAGACAAAACCACAATTTTGGCTTTTAACTTTGCTGAACACCGGAGTTGCTGGTCTGCTGCTGCTTTGATTAGTTAGTGTGTTACTGTGTGACTTTGAAAGGATAAGTTTGTATTCATCAAAGTCATGCAAGAACACAAACTTAGGATACTTTCAGACCTAGAATTGTCTCGCTTTGGTCTGAATCAGGGACTAATTTAGTCACAAAGTTGTAAAATTACCTAGAGTTGGTTCATGTTCTCACGGCAGCATTTACAAGCGGACCAGATCAAATGCCTTGTGTGAGAAAGCTGCTCTTGATTGGTCAGAATTTCCATGTGGGAAAAATCCAGGAAGTAACGCAAACGCTGAAGAAGAGTACACTTGCAAGATAAATGTGACATTTTCTAATGTCACAATGGAGGGACAACTACGCAGGTTGATTTTAGCGCTGCTCATCGTGGACTATATTGCTGTCATTGTTCATTTTAGTCAAACCATACAGTTTGAAAACGAGGCGCGGCTCCAACTAGAAAACAATGTTTTGATGCACTGGATGTGCTGAATGTGCATATTAAGGCAGTACAGGAGGAGGTGCACATTAATAATCCTCCAGGACTGTAACATGCTCATGTTTAACCCAAACAATGTGTCATGTGACTGCAGTTGGTTCAGATTCAGGTCGGAACACCTTCTCACCACAGATGAACCGCACCAGTTTGTTACCACCTCTTCAAAAAGGTCTTGGTCCGGTTATTTTGGTGTGCACCTGAGTGTGATTGCTGTGTTCACACCTGCCCAAACGAACCGCACTAAGGGGGCAAACGAACTTGAGTTCAATTGAACCAAACATTTGGATAAGAGTGTGGAGCTGCGGAGGAGCGAGGGGTGGATCTGACTCTTATGTTGTGCTCACACCAAACGCGGTACGAACTTTCCTGTCATGTTACTTACAGGAGTTTGAACCCCAGAATATTTTGTGCTGATATTGATAAATGAACATCCTCGGCGTCCTACGTTCCCGGAGGATCTTAATGCTGATTGGTTATCACAGCACGAACTGATTGCCGAAGTTTCGATTTTTCAGCTCTCATGAATAAGCATATGACGTGATATGGCACTACTCGCTTAATTTGCGTCATTTGCGTTGGGTTTGTTGCGTCCATCCCACTACCTGGTTAGAATTTGCGTCTAATTGCGTCTTTACGTTGACCTTACATGTAATTTACTCACACAAAATGTTTTATTTGCGCAGTGTGAACACAACATCAGCCTGTGTTGATGCCTTTCAGATAGCCTGTCAGTCAAAGCTAACTTTCAGTCTTAATAAAATGTAAATGGGTTCAAAATTCACTCCCTGTACAGCTGTCACAAACGTTGAAATTAGCTATAGAGACCAAAAGTGATTTTTGTACCAGGCTGTTAACATGTTTTTTGCCAGTTTAAGGGGATTTTTTTTATTGATTATTTTTGACCTCACTGTTATGTGAATTCATTCAGACGATTAGATGATGTGTATTTTCGATACACAATGAAACATGCCTCTGTTTTTTTCTTATAAGATGGTCTTCAATCAATATAATAATCTCTATTAGTTCTCATTTAGTTGAATGTATCATAGCTGAGAGCACAGTGACCTCACTGTCTCTACTGGCCTCCAGCTTCTCATTAATTATTCACTGACTGGACCTGGAGAACAGGTCAGGTCAGGCCAGACTGAAATTCCTGTTCGAGTCTCTTTTACCCTTCGGGCTCAAAAATAGATTCAGTTTGTGCCCGTGCAGATTTTTCTTGGGTTCATATTTTACATATTTGTTTGAGCTCTGCCTTTAAACTTTCAGCTCAGTGATGAGACCGTCACTGTAGGCAACTGGGAATGTCCCAGTTTGTGTAAGATGTAGTAGGATGTTAGTTTTCCAAGAACACATACCGGATGTGTGCCAATTAAATGCTCTGACTTGTATATTTTCATGTTCTCTTGCAAAATACACCAGTACATGCCTGACATGACACCACCAGGGTCAATATCTGGAGCCAAGGTATTTATAATCTCAATTTATTAATTTTTTTAATGTAAATTACTTAAAGTTGCTTTCTCAAGAAACCTAAAGAGACTGTAGAAGAAGAATCTAAATCATTTGTATGATCAGCGGTGAACCACAGCTGATATCTATTATTCAGTGATTGACCTTTATTGACCCGTATATATTGGTTTAGCTCTCCAGCTCAAACCTACAAACATCCTCTTTCTGTTCCAGTATGAGTTTGCTGTTTTTTTGTTGGCAGGAAAACAAACTATCATCAAATTGAGTCTGTATCAAGACACAGCCTCATCCCTGTCTCTCCTCTTCCTCCTTGTTTTTATCTCACTTCCTTCCTCACTAATTTTCATTCTCTTCTTAACCACATGAGCCGACGGCACTTATTTATCAAACTGGCCTGTTTCACTAACGTCAGTTGGTTTCTTGAGTTGAAACATTAATTGTAATGTGGTGAAACAAGTCTGGGTCAGCTTGTGGTTGGCATGTGGAGTCTGTCTGAAACTTTAAAGGTCCAGTGTGCAGGATTTAGGAGGACATATTGGTAGATATGAAATATAATAATGTAACTATGTTTTCTTTAGTGTACAATCACCTGAACGCCTTTTCCCAAAGGCTCTGCCTGAAAGACGGAGTCACTCGTGGAGCAACATTTTATCCACCGCATATTCAGCCACAAGCTTCATCACTTCTTTGTAGCCTGTAGCTGGGTTGTTTAGCCAGTGCAGTGCTACAGCTGACCTCTGTGGCCCAGGAGGGTGGACCTTTGGTGGGGTGTATTTCCTGGAGCTTCATGTAGTCGTGCTGCTGGTCGTAGCAGCAGAGGCGTTTCAGACCAGAGGTTTGGGGACGTGCTTTTTGCAGTGTTTTAGTCTGACTACCTGCAGCAACAGTGTTCTCGTCATCTTTCCTCCTGACAAAATCAAAGATTTCCAGCCGCTAAGGTAAGCGTTTCCAACTAGTTTGCTGCTTTAGATGTGAGTGCGCAGGACAATAATAACTAAAATGAGTCAGCTGGTGTAATGTTATATTTCAAGTCAGTAGTGATGTGATAAGAAAAGCAATGTTGTAACGAGTTGTTTGGTTTTGGAGTAATTATAATATTATTACTGAAATTTCCTTAGTTATTATTTACGCTACTCGTTACTAGAAAAAGTAATAGTATTACTGTAATGCATGACTAATAACACTGCCCAACACTGTACTCTAAGATCCAAATGTTCTTAAAAAAA